>NC_056735.1:1738469209-1738662444 GCF_019279795.1 Protopterus annectens | reverse complement strand
CAAAACATTGGTGTCATCTGTGAAAAATTCCTGAGGGGAATCAAAGTGCCTCCTTTTGCATACTCTCTTATGAGGGACTACCCAGTGGGGTGCTCAGGGGAAGTATTGAAAGAGATAATGCCCTAATGGGTTGGCAGGAGGCTTGCTTGGGTTGGCTACCCAATGGAACAGATGATCGCTGCTCATGACCCAGAACAGTATGTGGTAGGATTGTCTGATCCAATGGGGGCAAAGATGTCTGTTGTCTAGGCATACAGTCTCCACAACCTCGAAAGCAGAACACATAGGGGAAACAGATGTTAACAGCTCAGAGGCTGAAATCCTTTGGATAGTCAGCTCCTGCAACCACATCAGCACGCTGCCCAAGGAGAGAGTTGGACCCCAACTATCCAGTGCCAAGGCTCCGAGGGTAAGAGACAGCTCTGAAAGTTTCAGTCTCGACTCCAAGCTCATGGATCCAGTGAGTATGCTTCAGCTAAGAGAGTTCAACAGTTCTGAAACGCTCTGAGCTGGTCAGTTCAGGGGAACTATCAGTCAAAGAAAAGACACTCTTCAGATCTGAAGTAGACACCCCCTGGGATCTCAGATCTGATGGCTCCAAAACAGAAGGATGGATTTAAGAAAGCCATACCAAAGGGGAAGTAGACAGTCATTGGCTCTCAGGCCATGAAGGAGTCGGAGTTGGGAGAACCCTCCATCTGTATTTGTGTTCTGAGGAACTTTATCATCATCCTGCCCATGTCTGCTTTTGAAAGGCTCCTAGAAGACTGAAGAGAGGAGGCAGTAGGAGGTGGCCTAGAATGCTTTTGCAGCAACTTCTCTAGGAATGTAGAGGGGAGCCTGGATGAAAAATGATCCAATGGAAGAGGAGGAGGAGTACAGATCTGTGGTGATTTAGAACTTCAGCTGTCGGATCCGACCACTAGTAAGACTGCCTTTCATGTGCACATTTTTTTAGGATCTTGGCAAGAGGCTCTGTTGAAGGAGCCGAAGTTGAGGGATAATCTGCAAACCTTTTCCAGGATTCCTTGTCCTTTGCTTGAGAATCAACTTTAGCCTTTTCTAACTTTTCTGAAGGGGTTTGAAGGAGGAAGATTTAGACAAGAGACCCTGAAGTATTAGCTTGTTTTCACAGTCAACTAAAGCCCAAGAATTGAAACCAGAGCAAATACTGCAGTTTATATCAAGGTGGCCAGGCCAGAGCAAAAAATACATTCCCTGTGGGCATCAGAAATTGGGATCTTATGCCCATAAGAAAAACTTTTTAAACCCACAAGGTTTCTGTGACACATTTATAACAGACAAAACTTACTATTGTTTACACTTTTTTTTTTTTTTTTTTTTAATATGAAAGAGAAAAAGGGATAGAAGGGAGAAACTACTGACAATAGCAAGAAAGCTGCTTGAGGGAGAATAAAGGAATACCAGCAACGGTAAAGAATAGTTGTGGAAAATCTTACCATAACCGCAGATGTCCTTCTCTTGCATGTTGCAGCTTTCTTGGTGTGGGAATTTCCACCTCAGGCGACCCGTACGTCGGCTCCTATACATAAGTTTCAGCTTGGCTGTTGTAGTTGCGTGGGACGTCACACATAGGGCCATAAATGAGGGACCTTAAATGTGACGTCTGCAGGCAGAGACCTCAGAACTTGAATGCCCAGCTGGAGTAGCGTTGCCAGTGATGTCATTCATAGGGTCAAGGAGCCATTATGTAGTTAAATCTTTCACACGGTAGGGTATAACTCCAAGACACCCAAGACAGATCAGTAATGAGTGAGAGAAAGGATAAGGGGGTTAGGTGGGTGGGAGGGAATACTGTAACATGGGAGAGTAGGACATCTATGGTTATGGTAAGATTTTACATAACTATTCTATGTCCTTCTATTCCTATGTTACCAGAGCTTAGTTGGAAGGGAGGAGGTAGAAGAGGCTGATTCCACAAAGCCTTGCAGGATTGCTCTGGAGACACTAACTTGTAGTGTTTGGTGAAAGTGTGAATGGTTGACCATGTGGCTGCTTCTAGTATGAAGCAGTATCCAGACCTTTTAAGAATACTTTGGAGGCTTCAACTCCCTGTGGGAATTTTTTGCAATGGTGTGAACATAGGCAAATAGCTTTTCTAATCCAACATGCGATGGTTTGTTTGTTTGGAGACTGCCTTGCCCAGATTGGATTTTCTTATGGATTTTGTTTTGTCTAGGTAAAATCTTAGCTGTCTGTGTATATCCAGGGAGTGGAGTATTCTCTCACTTTCATTGGTAAGCGAGGGGTAGAACGTGGGTAGATAAGTAGACTGGTTTAAGGACAGCTCATTGACCACCTTCAGCATAAAGGAAGGGTTGGTTCTTAGTGTTGCCCTGTCCTTGTGGAAGGTAGTGTATGGAGGGCAGGTCATTAGGGCCTGTAATTCAGACACCCTTCTGGCTGAAGTCCACTAGCAGGACTATCTTCCATGTGCACATTTGCAGAGTAGCCGTACTAGCAGGTTCAAATAGAGACTGGGTAAGTTTTTCCAAGCTGTAATTCAGGTCCCATGGAGGTGGGATGGGTTTTCTTGGTGGTCTGACGTGCAAGACCCCTTTAAAGAATAGCTTCCCATCGAGCCTGGCTAGTAGGGGGGGGGTTTAGTAGCAGGCAGGCTAAGATTGCTGAAAAGTGGACTTTCATTGAAGAGTAAGAGTCCCCCTCTTTACTAGTTGACACACACACACACAGGCAAGAACTGGGAGGGGGGGGGGACTTGCAATGCATGGATCCCTGCCCTTGCCCAGACACTAATTTAAAAAATCTGCCCCATTTAGCTAAGTAAGATTTTCTTGTAGTAGGTTTCCCGGCTTCCCTCAACACAGAAAGCACATCCTCTAAGTAGTGGTGCCTGAAGGGAATTAGAAGTTTATCACCCACAGTGTCAGTGACAACATATGCAAGTGTGGGTGGATGAGGACTCCCTTTTGTTCTATCAGAAGGTCCACCTTGTGGGGTAATTTGTTGTGACTGCCCTTGGATAGACTGAGAAGTAGGGGGAACCAGTGCTGCCTTGGCCAGTAGGGGTTCACCAACAAGACTTTTAGTTTGTCTCTCCTGATTTTCAGGAGGACTTTTTGAATTAATGGGAAGGGAGGAAAGGCATATAGAAACCTTCCCTTCCATGGAATGCTGAATGCATCTACTCTCCAAGCTAGTGGGGAGTAGGTGTCTTGAAACAGAAGGTGCGGCAGTTGTCTGTTCTGGGGAGGCAAAACAAATCTGCTTGAGGTGTGTGTCCACCGGTGGACAACATCTAGAAAGACATTCCTATCCAGCATCCATTCGTGATTTGGAGAGGATGTCCTGCTGAGAAGGGCTGCTTGTTTGTTGTCCTGCAAGAGGATGTAGGATACCTGCAGGGATAAGTTGTGTTGTGAGGCTAGGTCCAAGATTAGTAAGGTTAGTCTGCAAAGTTGGTACACTTTTGCCCCCTCCCTGCTTGTTGAGGTACCACATAACTGTGGTGTTGTCTATTATTATTTGGAGAACACCCGGTTGTAGGAGTGGAAGGAAGACTTTCAGTGCTAGAAGGACTGCTGTCATTTCGCTCATGTTGATGTGTTTGTTCTTTAAGGAAGGGTGCTACTTTGCTTGAACTGTGTGGTTTGCCATTGTGGCTCTCCATCTAAGTCTGAAGCATCTGTATGCATGAACTGGTGTAGTAGAGGTAACTGCAGCGGAAGGCCCTGATTCAGCAGAACTTGCTCAATCCACCATTTTAATTCTGACTGTAGGCAGGGCAGGAGAGTGATTTCTTGCTCTAAATGATGTTGGTGCTGTGACCATACATTTTTAGATACCACTGTAGCTTTGGCATGTGCATTCTGGCTAGTGGTAGCATGGGGGATGGTGGCTGCCATCAGACCCAGGGCCTGAAGAAATTGCCTTGCAGTTATTTGTGGGTTTACAGCAGGGCTTTGAAGTGGGAGGTCAGGGAGCTAACCTAGTCCTGGAGAAGAAAGGCTTTCATTAGGTCTGTTTTGATCCTGCAACCCAGAAATATTTTGTCTTGTTCTGGGGTCAAGGAGGATATTGGGAGGTTAAGGGTGAAGCCCAGTCTTTGTAGTAGGCACACAGTGAACTCTAGATGGAACAACAGAGTTTTCCTGCAGTCTGCTAGGATCAGGATGTCATCCAGGTAGGGGTAAATCTGGATCCCTTTTGTTTTGCGATAGGCTATGGCAGGTGCCAGGCACTTTGGGAACACTCTGGGGGCAGTGGACAAACCAAAGAGCACTGCAATAAACTGGAAGTGAGAGGAGGCTGTAGAAAAACGTAAGAATTTTCTGTGGGAATGTAGAATGGGTATGTGCAGATAGGCTTCTTTCAAGTAGAGTGTGGCCATGAAAGACTGGGCTGGTATGAGAAGGAGTAAATCTGCTATGGGCAACATTCTGAAAGTGGGCACTTTTAAGAATAGGTTTAAGAAGGAAAGGTCTAGAATTGGTCTCCATGGTCCATCTTTTTTGGAGACCAGAAATAGTCTTGACTAGAAACTCTTTCCTTCCTGCCCTGGAGGAACAGGTTCTATGGTGCCCAAGTTCAGAAGGTCTGTCAGAATCTGGTGTCTCTGATTCCTTGGGGCGGGGGGACACACCCCTTAAGGGTGGCCTTTCTTTCCAGGAGAGGTTGTATCCTTTTTGAATAATAGCCAGAAAGCATTTGCCTGTGGTGATGGTTTTCCAAAAGGGGAGGCAGTGGGAGAGGTGGGCGGAAAGGGGAAGGAGGGCAAGGCAGTCACGCATTGTTGGGGCCTCCTGTATCTTGAAAGGGCTGTCTAGAGGGGGGCTGAGAGACAGCTGGCCTGGAAAACTAACTTAGAAGGTGATTTTGGGAAGGCATGCATTTTAAAATATGGCAAGTTTTCTAACAACGTGAGAGAAATAATTAAGTCCAATTGGAATATTATTATGAGTGATGAAGGTATCAAGGACAAAATATGTCATATGCCTCGTTTTGTATACAAAACTGGAACAAACATAAAAAGAATTATTGAATCAAATGAACTTTTGTACAAGTAACAAAGAGTAATTCCAACAGGAAGAGGTACTAGCAAATGATAGACACTGTTCTATGTGATCGTTTATTTTCCAAGCTGAAAGTATGTTATACTACAAAATCTTGTATTGACAGTAAAGGTCATTTTTAGACATAGCAACTGTCAGTCCCAGCATTGATCTATTTAGCTTTATGTGCCTCCTGTCCACCCTATAGCTTTTTATGTGGGAAGAAAGGCCCCAGAGCATGACAGAAGGCAAAAAAAACAGAATTTATGACCACATTTACTGTCTCAAGGAAACATGATATGAACAATGCACTATACCGACACACACAGTCAGTAGCCCTGGATGTGAGTGAGTTCAAATTCACTATCTTGGAGACGATTGTTCCGAGAATCCAAGAGGTGGAAATGTGAAAGCTCTAGTAGGAGAGAAAGAAAAGAGGATCAAATGGCAGATTAAGGCTGAATTCTGCCAGACCGCCGGAAAGCTTAAATGAAGTTATTCCAACTAAAACCACATCCAGAAAATAATATTTTTATTTATTTCCCCATATGTTGTTGTTTGTATAATAGGAGTTTCATATATCATATAGAACTGTTTTTAACATTTGATGATGACCAGTATTAGATCACTAATATTGGCATGAACACTGGCTTCAGGGATATGATATTGTTGGGGACAATTTACACTACAATATGTAATGTTATTTTCCTTTAACATATCTTTTAATATGTTTTTACTAGGTTTTTATGGCTATTTCTGATATTTTTGATATTTTGAATCTTATATACCACTGTTGATAGCATGTGTTTTGTAATAGAGAATTTCTGAACTAACCAAACAGTAGCATAAGTGCATCTGTGTGTTTATAATATATGCAAGCGACATTTTTTTTAGGTTGTACACCTTTTGGTTAATTGATCAGGTATTCCAATTTCTAGGAAAAGAAGCGGGCTTTTTCTGTGTATAAGAGAAATGTTTAGGGCGATTGCAATGTTTGTTCCTGAAGAAGTCTTTTTGTGTATTATTTAGATGAAAGTAGCTTAATGTTTTTATGGTTTTCGTGGTTTTAAAGAATTAAAAGTGCGTTTACTACTGCTTGGATTCTGGCATGATCATGAGAATTCCTTCCCTTTTGATCCTAGTTTTGGTTGCTTTGTCGTTATTGAATTCCAGGGACACAGTTTTTCATTTTTATCTGGTGAAATGGCAATCCACAGCAAGATCTGCCAAGGGAGGTTTGACTAGTCATCAGGCACCACTTGTAGAAGCGGTCCCTGCCTCACCGGGCAGGTGGCTGAGAATCTTGTGTCTTCCAGATGCTGACAAAATCTGCATCCTAAATATAGGCAGGAATGATAGAATTGGAATGGCTTGAAGGGGTAGGGAGATTCCACTTTTCAATAGTTCAAAATACCTTTTTTTGAGTATCATACGTTTGTGAGGTGTCAATTTGGTATTCCTTCATTTTGGTTACAGTTTCCCCAAAGGTGGTTTCGTCACTGGAGGGCGTCCTTCAATGGATTCTTCATCTGGGGAATAATACTCTTGAAGAGGGCTGGCCCCAGGAAGTGTAAGGTGTAGATTCATCTGAAGATGAACAATAGAGTCTCTTACTCTTCTTCTCTGTCCTATGTGAGGGTAGGTGGTGGAAGAGAGGAGGCAGAGGAAGCAGAGCCTAGGAGGAGCTGAGAAGAGGAAGAGTAGATGGAGAACAGGCTGATGGCCTAGGCCATAAAAGGCTGCATCAAAGATGAGGTGAGAAGGACTGCCAGTCAGGTGGAGGCCTTGGCAGGAGTGTAATAGTTTTTGTTTGTTTCTTCAACAACGACTGGGGTAGACTTAGGCATAGGCCTGGAATTGGATGCCACATGGCTAAGGGATAGCTGTGCCGTGAAGAGAATCCCATTCGGGAGAGCCTGGTTGTGTCACGGTTCCCCTCTCGAGCCTCGCCCGATAGCCAATGTCTAGGAATTAAGCGCCAGGGGACATGCTCGATCATCAACTTCTGACGGCTTCCTCAAGGTGCAGCTGTAGGATTAAAAATGGATCTGTCGGACATCCCTCAACTCCCTAAATCGGTGGCTGGCGGGACGTCCGAGGCGGAGATGGCAGTGGAAGAAGGCCTGAGGAATCTTGGCCTTCTTTCGCATGAAGGTTCAGTCTCTGAAGCTTCTGAGGGCGGGATCCACCCTGAGTGCTAATATTTTAAGTTGTTGGTTTTCTAAAGTAGAAGTTAATTGCAGCCAGACTGCTGTGTGTGAGTCTTAGGAACCAAGATGTGGCAGACAGAGCAAAAGCGTTGTGATACGTGCTCGGCCTAAGCAAAAAAAAATGTAGCATTCGTGCATGTCTTTAAATAGGGTATCTGGCACCCATGGGCTTTGCTATTTTTTGCCAGCATCGGCTAAAGATTACAACAAACCAAGCTTTAGCTAGAGGTTAAAGAAGAAACCCCCAACAAACAAAGTAGCTTGGCTTTAAGAGCGTCTTGTGGAGAAGGAGGCGAAGCACCGCGATGTGATGGTCATCTGCAGATGAAAGTTCTGAGGGCTGTGCGTGCAGATGTTACATTTAAGGTCCCTGGTTTGTGGCCTACATGTGGCGTCCCACACAACTACAACCAGCCAAGCTGAAACTTTTGTATAGAGGCCCGACCCGTTCCCGGGTCTACCTGAGGCAGAAAATCCCACACTGAGAATAATGCAACACAGGAATAGAAGGACATCTGAAGAAATACCACAAATGGTAATGTAGCAGTAAAAATGATAAGTAAAGATGTACTAAAACAGTAAATTATGGAAGGGAGAAAGCAAAAATACAAAAATACCAACTTGTTTTTTGTAACTCACAAAATACCAATGGAAAGAAAATCTGAAGATTATATCAAGAATCTATAGAGCTAGAAATCCGTGTCTGACACGAGCGGCAATAAACTAGATCTGAGGGTAAGAGACTAGGTTGGATGAGCGCCTAAAAGGGGCAAAGTAAGGAACTCAAGAGTTCTACGAACCAATGACGCCTTGTAG
Organism: Protopterus annectens; assembly: GCF_019279795.1. Lineage (NCBI taxonomy): Eukaryota > Metazoa > Chordata > Ceratodontiformes > Protopteridae > Protopterus > Protopterus annectens. The sequence continues at coordinate 1,738,654,385 of NC_056735.1, read as the reverse complement.
AAGTGAGAGAGTCCGATCAGAGTCTCGGATCCGAAACCATTGGCTGAGGAACAATGAAAATGACATCGGATCTTGTAATTTTACTAGATTTGTTTTTTATTAAGAGCACAAAAGTCCCTACCAAGACTATGCTTTCAGCAATGAGCTGCAAAACAGAGCTAGATTGTGAATCTGTTGAGCTGAGGGTTTCTCTACTAACAGACAGAATACATAGCTGCGCATGTATACAGATGAAGTCCGGACTATGATACATCTGACAAGTTCGATTAACAGTTTGGGCAGCTGCTGGAGCTGAAACAGCCCTAGCAGGACTGCCTTTTTCCAGAGTGCAGGCTTGGAAGCGTGGAAACAGCTGGTTCACAAACCTATTAGTGATACCAAGAGCTATTGCTTCAACAAAGAGGTGCTGCATAAATAAAGGAAATATCACAACTTTGGATGTGGCATTTACCTCATATAGCAATACCTTCCATAGGACAAAGAAGCATATCACAGAGAGGTTTAGCTGAAGAAATATATGAGCTGCACATGAGACTGTTTGTATTCACTTGGGACATTGCAAAGATTGGGAAGGCCAGAGAACATGAATAAGGCTGAAGATTCTGGCTGTACAGCTCTCAGAGGATCTCCATAGAGTTGGTAAAACCAGTTTCCTGGGTTAAAAAACTCAAAGTACTACAGGACTATCGGAGGTTGGTCAGGGCCTGAGGTGTGAGTATAAAGTGGAACAAGTGTACAGTCAAAATACTTTTTTATATTGACATAAAGGATCTTTTTTCCTGTATCCCTAAGGGAGAAGGTATGGATAGATTTGTTAACAGTCTGTATAAATTCAGTGGACTCAATAATGATGACATCATTCTTCTTTCTGAATTTTTGGATATAGTACTCAACAATAACTTCATATTTTTTGAAGGTGAGCACTACAGACAGGTATCTGGTGTAGCTATGGGGGCTGCCTGTGCCCCCATCTACGCCAACCTTGTGTTATTAGATTGGGAGGAAGAATTTGTGCTTCACTCCCCATGGAAGGAACATCTATTATGTTATGTCAGATACCTGGATGATTTATTCATCTTATGGAAGGGAGATGTAGATGAACTTGAACAGTTCATTGTTTATATCAATCAAACCATCAACTTTTTGAGTTTTACCTACCAATATAACCGGGTGGGAATTAACTATCTTGACACGTACATCTATAATGATGGTAGTACCTTCCAATCCAAGATTTACAGGAAGAGTACTTTTAGTAATGGATATCTACATTTTGACAGTGCACATCCCCATTTTCAAAAACGTAGTATTATCAAGGGACAGTGCATCAGGGCTGCTCGTATGACTTCTCAGAAAGATGATATGGTGAAAGAATTGGAATTCATAGGGCAGTTATTTGCAGATAAAGGATATCCACATCGGATGAATAAGGATGTCACACAATATGTTATACAAGAATGGGGTAAGAAATATCCTCCCTTATTAGGTATAGGTTTGAATAATGACCAAGATAAACCTGCTTCTAATTCTATGAAAACTAACTTAGAAGGTGATTTTGGGAAGGCATGCATTTTAAAATATGGCAAGTTTTCTAACAACGTGAGAGAAATAATTAAGTCCAATTGGAATATTATTATGAGTGATGAAGGTATCAAGGACAAAATATGTCATATGCCTCGTTTTGTATACAAAACTGGAACAAACATAAAAAGAATTATTGAATCAAAAACTTTGTATAGTAACAAAGGTAATTCCAACAGGAAGGGTACTAGCAAATGTAGACACTGTTCTATGTGTCCGTTTATTTTCCAAGCTGAAAGTATTATACTACAAAATCATATTGACAGTAAGGTCATTTTTAGACATGGCAACTGTCAGTCCCAGCATTTGATCTATTTAGCTTTATGTGCCTCCTGTCCTAGCTTTTATGTGGGAAAGACTGACAGAAGGCTAAAAAACAGAATTTATGACCACATTTACTGTCTGAGGAAACATGATATGAACAATGCACTATACCGACACACAGTCAGTAGCCCTGGATGTAGTGAGTTCAAATTCACTATCTTGGAGACGGTTATTCCGAATCCAAGAGGTGGAAATGTGAAAGCTCTAGTAGGAGAGAAAGAGATCAAATGGCAGATTAGGCTTAATTCTGCCAGACCGCCAGGCTTAAATGAAGTTATTCCAACTAAGCCACATCAGAAAATAATATTTTTATTTATTTCCCCATATGTGTTGTTTGTATAATAGGAGTTCATATATCATATAGAACTGTTTTTAACATTTGATATTGTGTATTAGATCCACTAATATTGTGAACACTGGCTTCAGGGATATGATATTGTTAGGGACAATTTACACCAATATGTAATGTTATTTTCCTTTAACATATCTTTTAATATGTTTTTAGGTTTTTATGGCTATTTCTGATATTTTTGATATTTTGAGATCTTATACCATGTTGATAGCATGTGTTTGTAATAGAGAATTTCTGAACTAACCAAACAGTAGCATAGTGCATCTGTGTGTTTATAATATATGCAATGACATTTTTTAGGTTGTACACCTTTTAGTTAATTGATCAATTATTCCAATTTAGGAAAAGAGCGGGCTTTTTCACATGTATAAAATGTTTAGGACGATTGCAATGTTTGTTCTGAAGAAGTCTTTGTATTTAGATGAAAGTGCTTAATGTTTTATGGTTTTTCGTGGTTTTAATTAAAGTGAATTTACTACTGCTTGGATTCTGGCATCGTCCTTGGGAATTCCTTCCCTTTTGATCTGGTTTTGGTTGCTGTCGTTATTGAATTCCAGGGACACAGTTTTCATTTTTTATCTGGTGAAATGGCAATCACAGCAAGATCTGCCAAGGGAGGTTTGACTAGTCATCAGGCACCTTGTAGAAGCGGTCTGACCTCTTAGGGGCAGGTGGCTGAGAATCTTGTGTCTTTGATGCTGACAAAAATGCATCTAAATAGGCAGGAATGATAGGTGGAATGGCAGAAGGGTAGGGAGATTCCACTTGCAATAGTTCAAAATACCTTTTTTTGAGTATCATACATTTGTGAAGTGTCCAATTTGAAGTATTCCTTCATTTTGGTTACAGTTTCCCCAAAGGTGGTTTCGTCTGGAGGGGCGTCCCCTTCAATGGATTCTTCATCTGGGGAATAATACTCTTGAAGAGAGGCTATTTGGGAAGTGTAAGGTGTAGATTCATCTGAAGATGAACAATAAGTCTCTTGCTCTTCTTCTCTGTCCTGTGAGGTAGGTGGTGGAAGAGAGGAGGCAGAAGCAGGCCTAGGGCTGAGAAGAGGAAGAGTAGATGGAGAACAGGCTGATGGCCTAAGGGCCATAAAGGCCTGCATCAAAGATGAGGTGAAGGACTGCCAGTCAGGTAGGCCTTCGGCAGGTGTAGCCAGATTTTTGTTTGTTTCTTCTTGACTGGGGTAGACAGGCATAGGCCTGGAATTGGATGCCTGGCTAAGGGTAGCTGTGCCGTGAAGAGGAATCCCATTCGGAGGCCTGGTTGTGTCTGGTTCCCCCTCGACCTCGGCGATAGCCAATGTCTAGGTTAGCGCCAGGGACATGCTCGTCATCAACTGCGAAGCGGCTTCCTCAAAGGTCGCTGTAGAATTCGACGGATCTGTCGGACATCCCTCAACTCCTAAATCGGTAGCTGGCGGGACGTCCGAAAGCGGAGTGGCAGTGGAAGAAGGCCTAGGAATCTTGGCCTTCTTTCGCAGAGGTTCAGTCTGGGCTTCTGAGACGGGATCCACCCTGAGTGCTAATATTTTAAGTTGTTGGTTTTCTAAGTAGAGATTAATTGCAGCCAGACTGCTGTGTAGGGTCTTAGGAACAAAAGATTGGCAGACAGAGCAAGCGTTGTGATCGTGCTCCCGGCCTAAGCAAAAAATGTAGCAGTCGTGCATGTCTTTATGGGATATCTGGCACCCACATGGGCATTTGCTATTTTTTGCTGACATCGGCTAAAGATTACAACAAACCAAGCTTTAGCTAGAGGTTAAAGAAGAAACCCCCAACAAACAAAGTACTTGGCTTTAAGACGTCTTGTGGAGAAGGAGCGAAGCACACGATGTGATGGTCATCTGCAGATGAAAAGTTCTGAGGGCTGTGCGTGCAGATGTTACATTTAAGGTCCCTGGTTTATGGCCCTACATGTGACGTCCCACACAACTACAACAGCCAAGCTGAAACTTTTGTATAGAGGCCGACGTTCGGGTCACCTGAGGCAGAAAATCCCACACTGAGAATAATGCAACACAGGAATAGAAGGACATCTGAAGAAATACCACAAATGGTAATGTAGCAGTAAAAATGATAAGTAAAGATGCTAAAACAGTAAATTATGGAAGGGAGAAAGCAAAAATACAAAATACCAACATTTTTTGTAACTCACAAAATACCAATGGAAAGAAAATCTGAAGATTATATCAAAATCTATAGAGCTAGAAATCAGTGTCTGACACCGAACGGCAATAAACTAGATCTGAGGTAAGTTAGGTTGGAGGGCGCCTAAGGGCAAAGTAAGGAACTCAAGAGTTCTACGAACCAATGACCTTGTAGAAGTGAGAGTCCGATCAGAGTCTCGGATCCGAAACCATTGGCTGAGGAACAATGAAAATGACATCGGATCTTGTAATTTACTAGATTTGTTTTTATTAAGAGCACAAAGTCCTACCAAGACTATGCTTTCTTAATGAGCTGCAAAACAGAGCTAGATTGTGAATCTGTTGAGCTGAAGGTTTCTCTACTAACAGACAGAATACACCAGCTGCACTTGTGTATACAGATGAAGTCCGGACTATGACCCATCTGACAAGTTCGATTAACAGTTTGGGCAGCTGCTGGAGCTGTAAGAGCATTACAACGGACTGCCTTTTCCAGAGTGCAGGGCTTGGAAGCATGTTGGGGGAAACAGCTGGTTCACAAACCTAGTAGTGATACCAAGAGCTATTGCTTCAGCAAGGGTGCACGCAAAAGAAGGAAATATCACAACACAGATGTGGGCATTTACCTCATGGCACCAGTGCATGCCCCCCATGGGACAAAGCATATCACAGAGAGGTTTAGCTGAAGAGAAAACTCACTATGAGCTGCACTGTGAAGACTGTTTACCTAGCCCCATTCCACTTGGACATTGCAAGGTGGAAAGAACCCAGAGAACATAGACAAAGAGCTGAAAGAATTCTTGGCTGTACAGCTCTCTCAAAAGGGAGTCTCCTCAGAGTTGGTAAAACCAGGGTGCTGCCACAAGGTTAAAAACTCAAAGTACAGGACTATGGAGGAGTTGGATATAGGAGCCTGAGGTCAGCAGTATAAGAGTGGAACAAGTGTACAGTCAAAACAAAATAAGGGTTGAATAATTTGTGGTATAAGGAACAACACAATGAGCAGTTTTTTGAAGAGAAATCAAATTTTACTTTATCAAAAACTGTGTCTATGTACGGATAAGTGAAATTAATAGTATACAATTAAACATATTAGTCAATGATTCAAATGTGTGTAAAACAGAATGAGTTACTTAAACATGAAAATTAAAAGCAAGATGAGATATTAAACAAGAACATGAGAATTAAAGGTAAAAAGATATGAAACAATGGGTATGAAAACATAACAGCCATGCGGCAATGTACTAATGATGAAGTCCAGAAAAAAAGCTGCTTGTTCAAATTAATTTCCAAAAAGCAATAGGTGTTGCTATAAGCATGACTGAACATAAAAGCCCAGAACATGTGCTAGAAAGTTCCATTTCATTATAATGCGATAATGGTACAACATGTATATTCAAAAAAATTGCATAGTTTTGAACAGAAATATAAAATAAAAACAGTACCAAAAGACAGCTCTGACTGGTACTACAGAAGTAAAAAAAAATTGATATTATGAAGGATAAAAATGCATCCAAAGCAGTGGAACAGGACTGCAAGTTAGACTGTTGACAAAAATTAGTAAGACTTGCAATGTGGGTACAAACAAAACCCAAGATCTGAGGTAATACCTTATCAGAAAAATTATTTTAAATATCCAGGGCTTGATGACTCTGAAGAAAGAGAAGTGAATACATTGTTAACGTAGTATGGCCAGCCAGTGGCTCCACTGCCGATGTCAAGTACAAAAATGAAAAGATCCATCTCCCTTTTATCATCGCATAAAGAAGCAAATTCTAACATTTTGAGACACAGGAGTGAGTAGCCAATAATAGTAAAATTAATTCATAGGTCAAAAGCAAAGACTGCCTGTGAACAGAGTCATTCAAACAGTCACAGAGACATCTCAGCTGTTGTGCAAAGTCATCAAATCACATACAAACAAAACCGGATGTTCTGCCATTATTCATATTGTCAGAAAAGCACCTGTAGTACACAAAGTAAAGCAGGACAGGCACTGAAGAGAACTAAAGGCTTGACATGTCTCACATCAAGAAGAAATTACAGCAAAAGAATGTATGGCCAGAACTGTGAAAAAAAAAGTAGTTATGTACTCACTATAACATTCCATCTGAGTAGTTCTACTTCATTTGTCTTCAACCTGTGGGATACCGAATCTGTATCAGATCCGAGCCGGCAATCTTACTAGCATCTGCTCCGAGCTCCAAGCTCCTCCCCTTACCCATAATGCACCTCCACTACCTTCCAGCCCCCAGATCGAGTTTGCTGATTCTTATACTGATAACCCGACCTGAAAAATACTTATGACCTATAACTGCAGCCCGCAGGCTATTCACGTGACAAGGTCAGGGGGAAGGAGGGAGGGACAGTTGAAGACAAATGAAGTAGAACTACTCAGATGGAATGTTATGATGAGTACATAACTTTTTTATCTGAAGTAGTTTACTTCATAGGTTCGTAGATAAGTACTAAGCTAACTGCCCTTGCGAGCCATTTTAAGCCTAGCCAATTATCCCTTGTGAGACTCAAACCCTGCACCTTGTGTTTGTAAGGCAAACACCTTAACCATTAGGCCACCCTCCCAATCCCAGCTGGTCTTCAACCCGTGGGACAGAGCCCCCAGCTACTTAACTCCTGGGTGGCCCTCATGGAAGGATATTCCAGAGCACCACATAACCACAGGATGCTCTCCTTCTAGAAGTCAAATCCAATTTATAATGAGAAATAAATGTATGAGATGATGACCAAGTAGCTGCCAAACAAATATCATCCAAAGAGACTCTAGACCAGAAGGCTGCAAAAGTAGCCATGGACCTAGTGGAATGAGCTTTCACCTGACCTGGAGGAGACATGCCTCTGTCCTTCTAGACCTGCAGGATGCATGAAGAAATCCACCTAGCAATAGTGACCTTGGAGACAGGCTTTCCCAAAAAGATTTTATAGAAGGATAGGAACTACATAAATTTTTGGTCCTGCGTAAATAAAATCCTAACTGTCTATGAACATCTAGCAAGTGGAGTTTGTTTTCTATTTTGTTAGCAAAATTAGGAAAGAAAACTGCTAAACTGATGGTTTGATTGATACTAACTGGGGATGCCACCTTGGGAAGAAAGGATGGATTGGTCTGTAGGGAAACTCTCTCTGTGGAAAATCATAAAAGGAACTTTGACGGACAATACCTGCAGTTCTGAAACCCTTTTAGCAGAGGTAATAGCCACCAGAAAAGCTGTTTTCCATGATAAAAATTTTAGACCTGTGGTTGCAGCGGGTTCAAAAGGCAGAGTGACCAGAGCTTGAAGAACCACAGTAAACTCCCATGGAGGAACAGGATCCTTGACAGGGGGGGGGGGCGCAACAGAAAAGTCCCTTTGATAAAGGCTTTACACAGTCTGGAGAAGGCTAGGGAGGCAAAATTCTCACCCACATGAAAATGAGAAATGGCAGCCAATTGAACCTTGACAGTAGAACTAGCTCCCTGTTGAAAAATATCAGCTAGGAAATCAAGAATAGCAGAAATAGGAGCTGTGAAGGGGTCTCAACTCCTCTGAGAGGCCCAAAAGGAAAACAAGTTTCCATTTACTGTGATAAACCTTCCTGGTTGAAGACTTATGAGCAGCCACCAGAATAGACCTAACTGAAGAGGATAATCCAGAAGTCCTAGTGATCATGGGAAATCGAGCAGCCAAGCTGTGAGCTTCAAACTGTCCAGGTTCGGATGAGGAACCCCCAATGGGTGTGAAATCAGATCCTGAATGGGATCCAAGATCCAGGGCAGAGCTAGAAGGTGAGACTAAAGAAGGGAAACCATACCTGGCGAGGACAAAATGGGGCAATGAGGATCACTTTACTCCCCAGTTGACAAGCGTTCTGTAGAAACCTCAGAATAAGAGGTACTGGAGGGTTAGCATACAGAAGACCAGAAGGCCAAGCATGGACTAGAGCATCTCTGGGGGACTCCCCCAGCAGGGGGTTCAGAGCGAAAAACTTGCTGCACTTAGTGTTAGAAGAAGATGCGAAGAGATCGCAGCAAGGCTGACCCCACTCCAGGAAGATCTGCTCCACTACTGAAAGATTCAGACACCACTCGTAAGGCATCAGAATAGTCCGAATTAACCTGTCCACTAGAATGTTGGACCATCGCGGAATGTGTGTTGCGATGAGAAAATAACCGATGAAGATCACGCATTCCCACACTCTCATGGCCTTGCAATAAAGGGGTTAAGATCTGGTCCCTCCCTGTTTGTTGATATACCAGACCACTGACATGTCTGACTGAATTGCAATGGCTCCCAAAGGAAGAAAGGCATGAAGGGCCTGCAACGCTAAAGGGCCACCCTCATCTCTAGAACATTTATGTGCAAGCTAGTTTCTACAGGGGACCACAGGCCTTGGACTGACCTGCCTGAACAATGCCCCCCTCCCACCAAAGTTGGGAGGCCTCCATGGTCACTGTGGCTTGGACAGGGGCTGGAACAAAGGGTCGTCCCTCCAAAATGTCAGGAGAACACATCCACCAGAGAAGGGACGACCAACAGACTCGACTTGAGTTGTATTGGATACGACAATGGAAGTTCCAACAGGGACCATTGTACAGCTAGTGTCCACTGTGGAATTCTCATATGTAACCGGGCACACGGGAGAAGCGTTGTGGTCGCCGCCATTGAACCTAAGGCCCTTAACACTTATTCCGCCAATGGGAAATGAGAATGGTAGATCAGTGAGACATGCATCCTCAGGTTTTGTACTCTCTCAAGGGTCAGGAAGATTTTGCACTGTAATGTATCTATCCTTGCCCCAATGTAGTCTAATTACCTGGACAAGATTTAGAAGTGATTTGGATGCATTGATTGTGATCCCCAAATGCAGGGCAAGGTTTAATAAACAATCCCTGGTTTGAGACAGTAGGACGCCTGGTGGGAGCAGTGAGGAGCCAATCGTCCAGATATGGCTAGACCTGAATCCCCTGAAGCCTCAGGTGAGCCACTACCACCACCATCACTTTGGTGAACATCCTGGGGGCTGTGGTGAGACCAAAGGGTTGTTGTTGTTTGTCTTTCGGCTTTTCCCGGTTAGGGTTCGCCACAGCGGAACTCCAGTCCGCTAAAGATTGGCAGTAGATTTTCACAAATGCAGAGGTGCCAGCTCGACGTTCAACCTTCAACAAAGGCATGCCCATTTACGCATGTCTTTCGAACGCCCACCCAACCACGGGGAGGACATGCAGACTCCCCACGGTTGGGTGGGAGTTTGAAAGACATGCGTAAATGGGCGTGCCTTCGTTGCAGGTTGAACGTCGAGCTGGCACCTCGGCGTTCTTGAAAATCTGCTGCCGATCATTAGCAGACCGGAGTTCCGCTGTGGCGACCCTTAACCGGGAAAAGCCGAAAGACAAACAACAACAACAACAACGCTTTGGTCTCACCACAGCCCCCAGAGTGTTGGTACGGCTCGAAATTGGTAATGATTAACTCCTAGCCGGAAGCGGGGGAACCTCCTGGAGCTTCTGTGCATCTTTATGTGATAGTAAGCATCCTGGAGGTCTAACGAGCACATCCAGTCACTCTCTTGCAGGTACGGCATGATGGACTGCAGTGTGACCATCCAGAATTTTTCTTTGGCTACTGACAGGGTAGGTAGGTCCAGAATGGGCCTTAAGTCCTCAGTTTTCTTTGGCAACAAAAAGAACCTGGAGTAGAAACCCGATCCGGACTGATCTGGGGGGACAGTTTTGATGGCTCATTTTTCTAACAGCTTTGAAATCTACTGTACTGCTGCCTCCCTTTGCGTGGGTGGTACATCCGGGTGGTGTTTGGGAGATTTGGGAGGAACGACAAAGGGGATAGAGTATCCTCTGGATATGATCCGAAGCCCTCAGCAGTCTGATGTTACGGACTCCCAGGCCGCCAGGTGCAAGGACAATCTTCCCCCACGACTGCCTCCAGAGTAGAGCGGTCGGGCCACCCCTCAGGGTTGCTGTCCGGGCATGAGTACGGTTCACTGACCAAAAAGATTCCTAGGACCCCTTCTGCCTCTCGGCCGGCGTACATTCTGTCCCCCTCTGCCTCTGGAGGAAGAAGAAGAAGAGCCCAGAGTGTCCCGGGAACACTGCGACTTCCGGAACCACATCTTTTGCCCTCTCTGATTCCGGGAAAAGGACCTTTGAGGGTTCGAGAAGCGGATTTAGACTGCAGACAGTGTCTTCCCATCCTTCTCACTCTGGACTAAAGTCTCTTTGACGGTCTTACCAAAGAGAGTAGAGCCATCATAAAGGGCATTGGCAAAGGACGCCTTGAAAAGTTCTAAAAACTGACATAGTCTGAGCCAGGCATTGCGCCTCACGGACACGCCAGACCCAGTCGCCCTTGCTGCTCCTTCAGTAGCATGTGGAAGGAGTCGCCTGGACGTGTTGGAGATTGCTTTCAAAGTGGCCATCTTCGTGGAGAACGAGTCCCTGTCCTCCTGCAACATGGACTTAGGGGGAGACTCCGCCAGCTCCTTGACCAGGTCCCGCTGGAGTGTTGTGATGTGGGCCAGGTAGTTCAGCACCCTAATAGAAAAGGTAGCTGAAGTGTAAACCCACTTCTCTAAGCAGTCCATCATCCGCGACTCTCAGTCAGGAGGATAAACCGAGGAACTCTCTTGGGAAAGTTCCTTCTTTCTGGCTGCTGCTAGCACCATATCGTCTACGGGGGAACCCTTGTTCCACACTGGCCTATCAGAAGGTGGACTCAAGATCTTGCAAGGCCTTTTGGGGATTGGTTCCACGATATCCGGCTCCTTCCCAGCCTGCGTGGTAACCAATTCCACCAAGGGATCTGCAGGAGGGGACACCCAGGAATTAGATGGGCCCATACCGAAAGCCTCCGGGAACACATACTTGTCAGAAGAAGGTTTGGCGGTGCCCCAAACTCCCCGTTGGCAAAGGATTTCCATGATGTCTCCAAAAGAGGCATTGTTGGGAGGTGACCCAGGGGAACCTTCTCCATCATCCAAATCCGTATCCTCGGTGAGGGACTCAGGGGATCCAAGTGCCTCTTACATGTATGCTTGCGAGGCACATCTACAGTGGGGCTCTCTGGGGGGAGCTCGCAAACCACTCGTTCCTCGGGGGAACCGTCTAGGGCTCCTCGTGCATGGGCTGTCCATCTGTTAAAATGATGGGATTCGTAGAAAGAGTAGAGGGGGTCGGGGCAGAGTCAGAGGGGATAATCAGGGGTCTCGATCCAGCGGAGGGAACTCTTTCTGCTACATCGAACGGCTTGGGAGAACAAACCTCCTGGGGAACCAATGAAGAGGCAGGTCTCCCTGGGTCTGATGAGAGAATCTGAGCTGGTCCCATGGTGGACGGAGCTCCGAGGGAGGGAACTTGGCCCGACAAAGCTGGAGCTGATGAAAAAAGTTCCGCTCCCTCGGATCTGACACTCAAGCTCCAGCTCCAAGAGCGGCTAGGATCTGAGCTGGTCGGATCAGACATGCACCAGGAAGCAGTCGGCATTGAGGAAGCAGGTACCATCGGCACCAACCCCCTGACTAAAGCCATCCTCGGATCAGTGTACTCCGAACCTGGTGGACAGATCGGAGAAGGAGAGATCGATGTAAAAAAGGAAGTGAGCTCCCCCCTCCTGAGAGAGAGGGGGCTAGCCAGACCCCCATCTGGATCATTGTACGAATGAACTTCCTCATCATTTTATCCATGTCAACTTCCAATAAAGCCCACGTGGACCTCGATGAGGACACTGACTTCGACCTTGCGGGTCAGGGAACCACAGCCCTATATGGAGGGCGTGTCACCTCCGGCTCCAGGGAAATCTCGGAGATAGGAGCCGAGGGGAGTCGCATCCTATGCTGACTCTTAGCAGGTGAAGGGAGGTCCAGAGACCTCTTATGTTTCTCAGGCTTGGATTTTGGCTCTCTCTCCTTCTCTCTGCCCCTTTTATGTTCCACTTCTGCAGGCTTTGAAATGGGAGGTTGAGTCCCAGCCTGGGAGGGAGGAGAAGCAAGGGCAAGACAGGAAGGAGAGGATGCCACAGCAGCCATTGTGACCGAAGCCGAGGACGAGGCAGCCGCCTCAGAAGTGGGAAGAAGGCCTTTCAGGGTCAACTTAGCCTTCCTGTCCTTGATTGCTCTATATGCGTGGATTTTAACCTGCACGCAGTCGGTACTGAGATGGACAATGCCCAAGCACATTACACAAAGAGTGTGGCCATCTGCTGGGGACAGCTTATGGCCACACTCAGTGCACCTTTTAAATACAGGCTTATCAGCCATTCAGACGAGAGAGAAAACAAGTAGTTTAAAAAAAATATATCAGTTTTCCCACTTAAGCCACTCACCACACACACACACACACACACACACAACACACTGAGGGGGGAGGGGAAGCAAGTAACCAATTAAGCTAAACTAAGCTAAATAACCACAAAGTTTAATCACACGATGCACCAAATGAGGTGAGAAAGGGAACCTATATTAACCACTATACTACAAAAGCTTTCAAAAAACCCACTTACTACTCGGAGCTCAAGATCACGATGCTTCAGCTAGCTATGGCAAACGAGATCTGGGGGTTGGAAGGTAGTGGAGGTGCATTATGGGTAAGGGGAGGATCTTTTAGCTCAGAGCAGATGCTAGTAAGATACCGGCTCGGATCAGATATGGATCCGGTATCCCACAAGTTGAAGACCAAATGAAGTAAACACTCGAGGCACTCCTTAAAATGGAGAACACTGACATCTGTGCAGTAACAGAGACCTGGTTCAAGGCTTCAGAGAGTACCCCTGCATTACCAGGCTATAATTCATACCACACCTTTCGGCCACCTAACCTGGACCGAAACACTAAAGGCGGAGGCGTGTCCATATTCATTAAGGATATCCACAACTCCAGGCTAGTTGCTCAGCATAATGCATCCGAGATTATCCAAGTGAAACTAACTCTGGGCAAGACCGCAATCCAAATTGTAGCTTGCTACAGATCCCCCACCATGCCCCAGGATTCCCACTCCTCATTTCTTGATACACTGGAAAATATTTGGGTACAACCTAACACCCTAATAATGGGCAATTTCAACTACCCTACCATTAACTGGGAAAACTACTCGTACCAACTGTTGTGCTCAATGTTTTCTGGAATTCATAAATTCCAATGCCTTGGATCAACTTATCCACAACCCCCACCAGGGGTAGCAATATCGTAGACCAGGTTATTATCAACATGGGCAACCAAGTGCTCCACAACCAGAGGTCAATTCCTCGGTCAGATCTGACCACAAGCTAATCACCCTAGACATCCACATCCCTCCCCCACCCCCCAATAGGGAAACCACAGTAAAAAAAGTTCTCCAAACCCAACTTCACGCTTCTTAAGACAGAAGTGGCAAACTTCACAACATCCATGCTGACGGACAATAGAGGTATGACTGTTGAATCCTACACAAATGCACTTTATAAGCACTTACACGAGCGCAAGGATCGTGCAATCCCTAACAGAACCAAGATGCTACCCTCCAAAAAAAGGAAGCCAATCTGGTGATCCCCCGTCAAACAAACTCTACAACAGAAGAAAGAAACTGTTACAAAAAAAGAGTAAAATCCCATGATTGGAGAAACTCCCTGGTCAGCCTCAGTAAGAAGCTGAGATCCCTCATAAAATCCTCCAAAGCTAGTTATGAAAACAAAATCGCCACTAACTCTAAAGACAACCACAAAGCATTCTATAGCTATGTCAAGAATCTGAATGGCAACACTCGGATCTGCTCTGAGTTACAGCACAATGGCACTAAATATACAGAACCAACTGACATTGCCAACATCCTGGCAGATAGGTTTCAGTGCTAACTTTACCCCCCTGTCATCCCCTAAAGGGACCATCTCTATACCAGAAGAATGCAAAGTTCCTGTAATCACGGCTGCACAGGTAAAAAACATACTATCCAAAGCCAAGAGCACAGCATCCAAGGGACCTGACAACATCCCAGGCTGTGTTCTACATGAACTACAGAACGAACTGGCACCCCACCTAAGTACCATGTTCAATTATAGCCTCACTTCAGGCTATGTGCCCACTGAATGGCGCACAACGACGGTTATCCCACTCCACAAAGGGGGAGCCACCACAGACCCTGGAAACTACTGCCCCATTAGCCTAACGAGCCTGGTCTGCAAGGCTATGGAACGTATCATCATGGAACTTATAAACAATGACATTGGTAATCTCCAAAATCATGACCTCACCCAGTTCAAGTTTGTAAAAGGCAGATCATGTCTCCTAAACTTGATAGACTTCTTTGAAGTAGTCACCACAGCCTATTCTAGATCTCGCCAAGGCTTTCAACACCATCCCCCACTCTGGAATTATAGATAAACTCACTAAAAGTACAGTTTTGTACCTACCATAAATGTAGATGTCCGATAGGTATGCATCTGCAGTCATCGCATATGGGTTGTCCTGCCTCAGGCAGCCCTTCGGTCGGCCGGATTCCAAAGTCTGGGTCTGGCGTCGGCTGATGTCGCCCTTTCCCCAACGTCAGAGCGCCTGGGGTATAAAAGCGTCAGCCGACACCATCTTCCTCAGTTTTTCTTGCCTCAGATGCCAGGTGCCCTCTAAGGAAGGCTAAATTTGGAGAAATGCAATAACTTCCAAACATGCACAGAAATACATGCATAAATATATATATATATATATATATATATATATATATATATATATATATATATATATATATAAAAACAAATACACCATAATAGATAACCCCAGCAAGCTATGAGAGGGATAAGTACCCAATAAATACCACAGAGGGGAAGGAGGGAGGGAAACCTGACTGCAGATGCATACCTATCGGACATCTACATTTATGGTAGGTACAAAACTGTACTATGTCCTTCAAGGATGCATCTGCAGTCATCACATATGGGTAGAATACCATAGCCAATCTGGGGGTGGAGGATCTATGTAAAGGATGGTGTAGCTAAAATGCCCTGCAGGACTGCCGTAGCAAAGCCTGCTCTGGATCTGGAATGCAAGGGTAAATTGTAATGCTTGGAAAATGTATGCACGGAGCTCCATGTAGCAGCTTCTAAAATGTCCTTGGTAGCCACCCCTCTTAAGAAGGCTGTGGAGGTGGTTGTGGCTCTGGTCGAATGAGGTCTAATGTTAGCTGGCACAGTTTTTCCATGAAAGGAATAACAAAAACAAATGCAATTTCCTATCCATTTTGAAATTGTCTGTTTGGAAATTGCTTTTCCTTGTGCACTAGCAGCATATGCTACAAACAGCTGGTCAGTTTTACTGTAACTTTTAGTTCTGTCCAAGTAGTAGCGCAACTGTCTGTGTATGTCCAGGGTGTGCAGAAGCTTTTCCCCTTTATTTTGTGGATTTGGAAAGAAGGTAGGCAGGTGAATAGCTTGGTTTAATGAGACCCTGGATACCACCTTTGGCATAAATGAAGGATTGGTTCTCAAAGAGACTCTGTCTTGATGAAAGATAAGAAATGGCTGCACTGCCATGAGGGCCTGTAGCTCAGATACTCTTCTTGCTGAGGTTATGGCCAGAAGGAAAGCAGTCTTCCAAGACAGGAACTGTAGTTCTGCAGATGCTGCTGGTTCAAAGGGAGGCAGTGTTAGTTTTTCCAACACGAAGTTGAGGTCCCAAGTAGGCACTGGTGGATTCCTTGGAGGATTAATGTTTTTAATTCCTCTTAGAAACTATCTTAGGAGAGGATGAGAGAAGACAGGTGGGGATCAGTATTGTACTCTGCTGAAATTGCTGAAGCATGAATTTTAATGGAAGAGTAAGACAGGCCATTGTGGAGCATTTCTGCCAAATATTCCAGGATATGTGCCATGCTCATAACTTTTGCATCTAGGCCCTTTGAGGTGCTCCAGGGGTGAAATCTTTTCCATTTTGCTGAGTATGCCTTTCTTGTGGAAGGCCTGCGAGCTTCCATGATGATATCCTTCACTCTCTTTGATAGCTTATCCTGGTGATGAATCAAGGTATTTTCCAGGCAGTTAGTTGCAATGTTTTCAGGTTGGAATGCAGAGTTTTGTAATTGTGCTGTGTCAGGAGAAACGGCCATTGTGGAAGAAGCCATGGTTTTGTCCGTGACATGCTCTTTAGCAATGGGTACCAGTGCTGTCTTGGCCAGTCCGGAGCTATCAGAATCACTCTTGGCTGCTCTGCCCTGATCTTCAGTAAGACCTTGGTCATTAATGGAAGAGGTGGGAATGCATACACTGTTAGAGTTCTCCAGCTGAAAGAGAGGGCGTCCACTTTCCATGCTTGTGGGTGGTATGTCCTTGAGCAAAATTTCTTCAGCTGATGATTGTGTGGGGAGGCAAAGAGGTCTATGTCCGGTCTCCCCCATGATTGTGTTATCTGATGGAAGATGTCTGGGTGCAGCATCCATTCGTGTGCATCCATGATGTCCCTGCTTAAGCTGTCCGCCAGTATATTGTCCTTTCCTGGCACAAACTGGGATTGCAGCTCTATATTGAGTGTCAAGGAAAGTTCCCATAGATTCATTGCCAGTCTGCAAAGAGGGTAGGAATGGGTACCTCCTTGCTTGTTTATGTACCACATAACTGTGGTGTTGTCTGTTCTTATTAGCAGATGGCCTTGATGTAGAAATAGCTTGAAGGCCTCGATTGCATGTATTACTGCCAGCATTTCCTTTTGGTTTATGTGCATGCGTAGCTCTTTTTGTGACCATAGTCCTTGAATGCACCTTCCCTCCATGTGCGCTCCCCATCCGTGGTCTGAAGCGGCCGTTGTAATGGTTTGGCTGGCTATTGGTTTGCTGAAGGGCAGACCCCTGTTTGACTGGCTTGCTTGAGCCCAACACAGAAATTCCCTTTGAAGGCATGGGATGAGTGGTATCAAAGTTTCCAAGCTGTGACTGTGCTGAGTCCATAAACTCCTTAGGTACCATTGTAGTTTCCTCATATGTAGCCTTGCTTGAGGAATCAGAAGAATGTAAGAAGCCATGTAACCCAGGGCCTGCAGGATTTTCCTTGCAGTCAGCTGAGTTTGTCTTGACAGGTTTTTGAAGTAATCCGGTAGTTGACTTTGTTTTTCTTCTGTGAGGAAAGCCATTTGGGTGGTTGTGTCTAGATTCGCACCCAGAAAAGTTATTCTTTGGGATGGTACAAGTCTTGACTTGTGAATGTTGACTGTATATCCCAAGGCCTGAAGAAGGTGGATGGCATAATTCAAGTGTTTTACCAAAGTTTGTTGGCTGTCCGCTTGTATAAGGCAGTCGTCCAGATACGGGTATATTTGCATCCCCTGAAGTCTGCAGTGTGCAATTACTGATGCCAGGCATTTCGTGAATACTCTGGGCGCAGTAGATAAGCCAACGGGCAATGCTGAGAATTGATAATGCTCTGAACCTGCAAGAAATCTGAAGTGTCTTCTGCAGCTTTGTCTGATAGGGACATGCAGGTATGCCTCCTTGAGGTCCAGAGTTACTAGCCAAGACCCCTTGCCCAGCATGGGAAGGAGTTGCTGTAGAGACAGCATTTTGAATTTTGGCACAATAAGATAAGTATTCAGTGCGGACAAGTCGAGAATAGGCCTCCATTGCTTTTCTTTTCTTGGAACAAGGAAGAGTCTGGAATAAAATCCTTGGCCTTGTTCTGAAAGAGGAACCTTTTCTATTGCTTTCATTTGCATTAAGTTGGAGATTTGTTTCAAAGCCTCTGCCCTTTGACTTGGTGGCAGGTCCGGCATGCCTTTTCTTTTCGGTAATGTGTGGAAATGGAACCTGTATCCTATGTCTATTATTTGTAGTGTCCATTTGTCCCTTGTAATAATGTGCCAATTTTCTGAGAATAAGGAAAGCTTTCCGCCCAAAGGCGCTTCCAATTGAGCCCTGGTTGGCGGTGTCAAAGTAAAGTCATTGAGTCTGTCCTTGTGCAGCAGTTATAGGCTCTGCACTACCTCTCTGGTTGGGAGGCTGCCATTGACGTCCTCTGTAGGAGCCTCTAGCTTGCCCTCTACCTCTGGCACGCCTGTTCTTGCCTCTCTGAAATCTCTCTGTGTCTGGAAAGGACCAGTTCTTGGAAGGCCAATTTCTGCTGAATCTTGGTGGTTGGACTTACATAAAATCTTTTACTGTTTGTACAGATTTTGCCTTTTCTTCAAATTTCTTTAAGACCTCCTGAGCAGTGGAGCCAAATAACTTTTGCTTTTCCAGTGGAGCATCCAGAAGCTTTGCTTTAACATGGTCTGGCAGAGACTGTTCCTTCAGCCAAGCATGCCTACGTATGACTGCACCTGTCATAGCTGACCTACATGAAGCTTCCAATGCATCATAACCACACTGCAAGAAATGGTTCTAACCTGTTGAGAATTATGTACCAGATCCTGAAGTGATTTGCGATCTAGGGGTTCAGGTGAAGACAGTTTTTTATGCAATTCATCTAACAAATACTCTTGGTACTGTATCATATGAAATTGACAGTTTAAAGCCCTCATAGAAAGGGTAGCAGAAGTATACACTTTTTTACCCCATCGCTCTAAAGCCCTGGACTCCCTTTCAGAGGGGAGTGGATTTTTTGTAATGACAGCTGCAACCCCTTTAGGGCCCTGGGAAATAGTTTCTGGATCAGCAGAGTGGGCCTTGTAAAGGAAAAGATGTGATTCCGGGACCCTGTAATACCTATTGGGTTTGGCAGGAGCCGGAGGGAGAGTGTCAGGGGTTGTGCTAGACTCAGAGTACACATCAATGACATCCAAAACAGGGGGAATAGCCAAAGGCCTATGCTGAGGCAAATGCAAGAAGGTCCTTAATCTCTTCCTGGAATCAGAGAATTCCTGGCTCTGCCATTGGAAATGCTCCCTCATAGTGTGCAGAGTTTCCCCAAAGGACAGCTCTTCAGGAGGGGAGGCCGAAGGGATAGATTCCTCTGCATCAGAATCCTCGTAGGCCGAAAAAGCCTCCTCCTGGTAGTCCGAGAGAGCAGAGCCATCAGAGGCCTCATCTGAAGAGTGTGGATCAGGGGGCTCAACCCTGGGCCTTTTTTCTGTAGGAGGTTGAGAGCCCCTGTCCGGATGAGGCTGTGAGCCCCTAATTAATGAAATAAGGTCCTCTGCAAGACTAAGGATCTGAGAACCTGTAGAGGGTCCCTGAGGAATAACCCTGGGAGGCATAGATTTTGAGAGTGTAGCAGCTTTAGCCCTAGAGAATGCCTTAATAGACATGGATGCAGGAGGCCTGGCTGCACCACGTGCTGGTGTAGTTTTGTCTAAGGGAATGGTGTCGGAAGGTTCCTGGACACCAGATTCTAATGGAGATTCAATAACTGATACAGTTGTGGCCTCCGGGGCCAAGGTTGTCGGTTGTACGGTTTCGGTGGACGGAAGTACCAAGGACTCTGTTTCAGCCGAGACCAAGACACTTGCGGTAGGCCTGGCCATGGTTTCAGCCGAAACCGCGGACCACGTGTGTCGGTCCTTGTCCTTCCGTTTCTTTATTAAATGTGAAGTCGGAGTCTCCGACGGCATATTGTAAGCAAAACTAGCCCCAAAAAATTCCTCTGCGAACTCCACCCGACGTCTAAGAGTGCATCGGTTGAAGGAAGCACAGGCGGAACAGGCCGAGACGTCGTGGTCTGGGCCTAGACAAGGTAGGCAGTAAGAGTGGAAATCCTTATGAGGTATTTATTTCCCACAAGTTCAGCAATTATTAATTTTATCTGAGGCAAGAAAGAGTCCCCAACAGGGTACTTAGCTTTTGAAGTCTTCGTTTTAGCTGAATTACAGGAGCTGGCCGACCGGCACTTGCGAACTGCTTCTGCTTCGGGCACCACGCGGCAAGAAAGACTGGGGAAGATGGCGTCGGCTGACGCTTTTATACCCCAGGCGCTCTGACATCGGGGAAAGGGCGACATCAGCCGACGCCGGACCCAGACTTTGGAATCCGGCCGACCGAAGGGCTGCCTGAAGCAGGACAGCCCATATGTGATGACTGCAGATGCATCCTTGAAGGACATCTAGGTATAAACTCCTATGTCACAAGATGGGTTGCCAACTGGCTCACTGACAAAACCCACACTGTGAAAGTAGCAGACTCCAAATCCAGCTTCAGACCAGTGACAAGTGGAGTACCACAGGGTTCAGTCCTGGGTCCTCTCCTGTTTGGTATCTACTTCTCTGAAGTACAGGCTAACACAGAAAGTCTTTGGCAGATGACTGCAAACTAGGAGCCATAATCAAAACTCCAAAAGATATGGACATCCTACAAAAGGGCCTCGCTGAGACAGAAACCTGGTGTCACAGCCATGGCCTCAAGCTCAATGCCAAAAAGTGCATTGTCATCCCTTTTGGTAAAAACTCTGCACCCATGAACTACCACATAGGCGGTAATCTACTTAACACCGAAAGTGTGATAAGAGACCTTGGGACACAGGTGGACAATAGTCTCTCCTTTGATAATCACATCGCCACAGTAGTCAGGAAATCCTTCTACGTAGCACACCTCATCACAAAAGGTTTCTCATCCAAGAAAAAAGAAATCATTGTTCCCCTCTACTCTTCACTCATAAGACCCGTTATAGAGTACAATGCCCCTTTTGGTATGTACCTCACAACATATCTACAACTGGAAAGGCCACAGAAATATCTTACAAAGAGGATTACCAGCCTCAAACAGTTACCCTACACAGACAGTCTCAAAAAACTGCAGCTTTACTCCGTTGCATATCGCCTACTCAGAGGCGATCTCTGCCTAACACACAAAGCTATGTTAAACCCAGAGCTTTTAGACATGCTCCACTTAAAGAAATCCCAATCCCTATGAGCTACAAGCTCTAGGAACCTAAACCTTGTCACCATGATAAAAAGAACATGCTGGAGGGATAGTTTCCTGTCCCAGAGACTTCCCATACTTTGGAACAAACTACCTATTTCAAACAAAGCTCCTCATTAGCACTCTTCAAGAAAAATCTTGATGACTGGATGGGAGATAGAAAATTCACCCCGGGGATCACTTCTGTGGCTCTGCTCGACAGTGGCACAGGAAAATAATTTTCTTGGGTGGCGAAAGCCAGGGTACCTTTTGGCTAGGCTTATATAGGCCCTAGGTCTAATAGCCTAGTACCTACCTATGAAACTACTTCAGATTATTTTTTTATTCCACACTGGTCGTGTAACTGTCCTGTGCTTTGTGATTAATAGAGATCATTACCAATCATTTACACTGGCAGTAGTCTCAATAATGCAAAATGCTAAAGTTTTATTCTATACTAGACACAAAGCCAGGAATCCTGGTAAAGAAAGGCTAGATGAAGAAAGCTCCATATTGTGCACATTTAACAAGATTTCTTATTTTTAAGTCTGATTTGAAAATTAAACCTTCTCAAGGGTATGTATCAGCACTAAGGACAACTTGTTAATTTCCGGAAAAAGAAGTTATGTCTTACTATAATGTTCCATCTGTGTTGTAGATCTTTATTCATCCACTACTGTTAGGACTTTGGTTACGTCCTCGGAACAGACACAGCCGTTACCAAGCTCGCGCCAGCCAAAAACTCTCAGCTAAGCCCTACCCACAATGCCCCTCTCAGTCTCTTCAGATCAAATAATACGTCTCTTCAGATCGATGTAATATTTCAACTACAGTTTTCTTACAAATAACTAGAAGCATCTGACATAAGTGGGGGCCATCAATACCTCCACAGCTATTCCACTGACTTGCTGATGCATATCCTTCTGAAAAACAAAAGTTATTTTTCCCCATAATGCTAATTAATTCACAAATATTTAAATCCAAAGGAGGTTTTAAAGGAAGAAACGTTCTCTCAAAAATGGGGTTCCTTTCATTATCAAATCTTGATGTTAAAGAAGTGAAGAGGGTAACTAAAAAAAAAAAAGACAAACAGAATGTGCTTAGAGGGAATGAAAAGTTTGGGAAAATTGTGGATGAGAACCCTTTTTTTTGTGAATAAAAGGGCAACAAATTTCAAATATTTGCTCAAGAATAGAAAGATTAAGATGCCTCCTACCAGCAAACATAAGGAAACATTTTAAAGCAGGTACTACAAATATATGGCATCAAGCCCATGTATCAAGCAACTTTCATGACAGCACCGCAAGAACAGATTCACCTGTGAATCAAAACAGTAGAATATCAGACTCGTTATATTCTCTTGTGATGGGACAATAGTACTAAAATCAAAAGAAAGTGAGGATGAGCATATGAGGGGCTTAAGAAAGAAGATCATTAGCAATACCTTTTTTAACTCGCTACTTCCTACGAGAATACAGTCTTCAGGGAAGCATAGTTCTTTTGTTTCATGTGAGAGTATATTCTTATTTACACGAGGCTTCTCTGTATTCTTAAAACAAGTACACTCACTGGGTTCAGGCGCCTAGGCAGCGAGACATTTCCTGTGGTACATTTGGTTGGGGATACATGGGTGAAGTGACAGTCAGCTGCAGAGAAATATGGTGGTTGTGAATTCCCTGTGGGCAAAGAAAAGCCAACACTGCTATGCCAGCAGCTTTAATAACCAAATGCATGGAAGCAAAGGAAGTAATGAGTGTTGTGCTTAGTGTACAGTATATGCTTATGAAACTACAACATGTAGAAGTGTGCTACACATGGAGAAAATCTTGCATGCTACTTTAGTCACATTTATGCTCCAGTATGCATTTTAGGCAATGTTCCCTATACACTCTGAAGGGGTAGTGGTCCTCACACAACATTTATAAAGGCACTACCCATTATACACTGCATTTTTACAGCCAGTGGCATGCTCATTCGCCAGTCTGCTGCCAAAGCCTGCCATACTGCCTGCTGTTTCATGTTGCCTTGAGGACCTTGGACATTACTTTCCCCCGGGCATTTGATTATTGAACTTTTGTGCATGGCGCCACATTCTTCTGTTTAACCACCGGGAATTCACAAAAGCCATATTTCTCTGCAGCTGAATGTCACTTCAGTTATTTGTCCGCAACCAAATGTACCACAGGGAAATGTCTCACTGCATAGGTGCCTGAACCCTTAATGCAAAAGGGTGTGATACAGCAGTGAGTATTAGTAAAAAAGATATTAAAACATGGTGGCTAATGTGAAGACATTCTGAGATATAAAAGCTCTTTTGGTAAAATTTTACCTATATTTTCATACTGTAGTAACCTCATAAAAAGTTATGCATCTTACAGGTGAAAAAGAAGTTATGTACTCACCATAACGTTCCATCTGAGTAGATACTTCATTTGATCTGCAACCTGTGGGTAGTCGGATCCGACCTCGGATCCGAACCGGCAGCTTTCCAAGCTCCAAGATCCGAGCTCCTAGGTCCTCCCTCCTACCCATAATCCCTTACTACCAACCACATTACCTCAGATCGGTTATTTTGCCCTATAGGCTAAAGACGGAGAAAAATCTCCAAAGGAACAATACCTTACCGAGGTTCGGGGGATGGCAGGGGGGGGGGTCGGTTGCAGACAAATTAAGTATCTACTCAGATGGAACGTTATGGTGAGTACATAACTTCTTCATCTGAAGTAGTTACTTCATTTGATCTGCAACCTGTGGGACAGAGTCCCCAGCTTACCTAAAGACCCTGGGTGGTCCCTACGAAAAGGATATTCCGAAGCACCGCGGAGCCAAAGGAAGCCCTACTTCTGGAGATCACGTCCAGTTTGTAATGAGAAATTAACGTATGGGAAGAGGACCAGGTAGCTGCTGAACAAATATCGTCTACCGGAACTCTAGACCAAAAAGCCGTCGAGGTAGCCACAGATCTAGTAGAATGCGCACGCACGCCAACCGGAGCTGGCTTCCCAGATGAAGTGTATCCCTGTCTAATACACTGAGAGATCCAATTTGCCACTGTCACCTTAGAAATTGGTTTGCCCATGGCTGACTTAGCATAAGAAACAAACAACTGGTCTGACTTGCGAAAATCTTTAGTCCTATGCAAGTAAAAACGTAGTTGTCTGTGTACATCCAATTTGTGCAATGTGTATTCGCCCTTGTTTTGGAAATTCGGGAAGAAAACAGGAAGGTTAATTGACTGATTAATGTTAGCCTCTGTGGCTACCTTAGGCAGAAAAGAAGGATTATTCCTGAGGGCCACTCTATCTTTGTGAAAAATAAGGTATGGATGCTTAATGTACAGAGCTTGCAATTCTGAGACTCGTTTGGCTGAAGTAATAGCGACCAAAAAAGCCGTTTTCCAAGATAAGAATTTCAATGGCACTGAGGCCGCCGGCTCGAAAGGTGGTCTTGTTAATGCTTGTAAGACCAAGGTAAGATCCCATGGAGGAACTGCCGGCTTAATAGGGGGCTTTAAGAGAAACACGCCTTTTAAGAAGGTCTTGCATATTTTTGCTGACGCCAAAGAATCTACGCCATCCCCTACATGATAATGAGAGATGGCTACTAGCTGGACCTTAACCGTGGATGCACTAGCTCCTTGTCTAAAAAGAAGGGACAGGAAGTCCAGGATAGTGGGAATAGGAACCATAAAGGGATCCAATTCCTTATCCTTTGCCCAGATGGAAAAGCGTTTCCATTTACTGTTGTAGAGCTTTCTGGTGGATGGCTTATGAGCTGCCATCAGAATGGCCTTAACAGGGGACGAGATACCGGGAGTCCTAGCCATTAACGGAACTGGATCAACCAAGCCGTGAGCCTGAGGTTGACCAGGTTCGGAGTGTGGCATCTCGTCGGATGCGAGATTAGGTCTGGTCTGGGGTCCAGAAACCATGGGGAGCCACACTGTGAGACTGCAAAAAGGGGAACCAGATTTGTCGAGGCCAGAATGGGGCTATGTGAATCACGCTGCTCCCCAACCAACAGGCTTTCTGGATGAATTTCATCATCAGAGGAAGAGGAGGATACGCATAAAGGAGACCGGGCGGCCAAGCATGAACCAGAGCGTCCCTGGGGGATTCCCCTCTGGGGGGAACTATCGCAAAGTAATTGCTGCATTTTGTGTTTAGGGGAGAAGCGAAAAGGTCACAGCGAGGTTGACCCCACTTGAGGAATATCTGCTTCGCGACAGATGGATTCAGAGACCACTCGTAAGGGCTGAGAAATACCAGACTTAACTTGTCCGCTAATATGTTGGACCGTCCCGGAATGTGCGTTGCTACCAGAAAGCGGTTGGTGGAAATCGCCCATTCCCACACTCTCATGGCTTCTCGACACAGGGGGTAAGAACAATCTCACCAGGCCAGGAGCTCTTCACTATGAAGCAACGGTCTTTAGCCGCGGCAAAAAACGATCTGAGGTAATGTGGTTGGTAGTAAGGGATTATGGGTAGGGGGGAGGAGCTAGGAGCTCGGATCTTGGAGCTTGGAAAGCTGCCGGTTCGGATCCGACTACCCACAGGTTGCAGATCAAATGAAGTAACTACTTCAGATCAAATGGTTCCATCTTATACAACACATACAACACATCAAAGCACACAATGCTACTACTGATACTTGCCATTTAACAAACGGTTTAGTAGATTAATATTGTTTTTTAAATACTGTGAATAATGAATAATTTGCATACATACGGCAGTATCACAAAACAGCAGCATGCTGCTCCCTTCTGTCATATATCATTGGAAAGCTGTTGAACAGGTGAACAGTTCTAGTACACTTAGAGATAACACCCTTTTATGACCATAACAATAGTATTTTTGGTAAACAAAATATAGTTTTTTCTTTCAGAAAAGTGCAATATAAATCAGCATCTACAGATTGACCTTTGATACTAACACCACTGCACAGCCCACTGTCCACCAAAAAGCTATCACACTAAGATATTTTTTGCAATTCACATCATTTTTCTCAAATATTATAAATCTAATGAAGCATGTTTTCAATACAGGATTTTGGAGAAAACCTTTCAAGAACTAAGTGGTTTCCTGGCTTAGAAGATCCTAGAAGTAAATGTGTTAATTGGCCTCATGCTGTTCAGAATTAAGCACAGCCAACAATATCAACATTTCAAGAGTTTATGCTTTCTGCACTCGTACAAATACAAATGTATTTTAGAGGAGGCGATATAAACTCCCTCCTTGAAAGAAGAGAACTAAATTGGAAGTCGTCCATTAATGTGTTTGAACAACCTTGTTTAAATGCGGTTTCAAATAGTAGTAGTATGTTTAAATAACAAAGCTTTTATTTATTGAAGTCTTTCAGCAAATTAAGTTTAATTGCATAATGGTTTTACTGCCAGCATATGACAATGATTTTTTTTTAATATATAAAGTATTTTTTTTTTTTTGAAAATTTGAGTCTATTGAAGTTCTATTAACTGGGATACACAAGTGGTCACTATCAATTAACTGTTATTCCAGGATCCTTCAGTTGTATTTTTGACAATACAGGCAATTTTGAAGTTTATTTAGAAGTTTCAAAAACTGTTCAAATGAAAAACACTGACCAAAATCATAACATACACTTTTTCCCACCATCCATGGAGGCCTTGTGTCTGTGTGTATGTAGGGGGGTGGGGTGGGCTAGAGAGGATACTGAGTAAGAAAAAGCCAACTAAAAGGATGGGCAGATGATTGAGCTGAAACTCAATTTCAGAAGCATACCCTAAGGCACCGGAAGGCCTATTTCATGACAGATAAGCTGGCTGTGTGCTGCAGCAAAGTAACCCAATACCACCACCCTCAATACTTCATTCCTAAAAGCAGGTGCAGGTTTGTTCTTCTATGCTTGTTCTCTAGGCCATCTGCTGGTGATGGGCAGGAGGTCAATCCTTTGCTAGAAGGGTAACTCAGAAAACATGAGGCTCCAGAGGTTCACCCATGAGGCAGATTTAGTAAATGACAGACGGTTCTATGAATTAAGATGAAATACAAAATATGCAGCTGATAGAAAAAGAAAAGAGAAGCATGAAGTCTGGCACCATCCTAATACAGGACAAGAAAAACACTGCATACAACAGTGAAGATGGCAAAATTCAAACTTGGGTCAAAGTGTTTGAGATGTAGGAAGAACGGTCATGACAGGTTTCTTGGGAAGAAAACAGCAGCTCTTCTTCCACTGTAGAGGGTCACCAAAAGTTAACAAAACAGATGTCCTGAAGTTAAAATTGCACATCTCATAGTGCCTGTTTCTTCTTATAGACAAGCATTAATATAGGAATAATCTTTATACTAACCTTTAAACCTGGAGGATCATCACAAGTGGTCTCTGCAGTGGGACAAGATTCCAGAGACCTATGCAGATGGTCAATGGCTTCACCTGTAACATTTCGAACTGCAAGGAGCCGATCCTCGGTCATTCTGCCACCATAGAAAGTATGCTGCTGAGGGTTCACTGAAATCACGAGAGATTATATTCATCAGTGATCTTACTGATGGACTATTATAGGGTTCTCACTTGTACTAAATATACTGCTCTCCATTGCAAAGCTGTTCTTGCTAATCATTAGTCTATGCATCTCTGAACCATGTGCTCTATATACTACCACTCTATCCATCACATATTGTATACCGGAAGAAAAGAATATGTCATATTCAACAGAAAAAAACACACTATAAAAGGATGGTGCAGTGACCACTCAACAGCAATATTTACCAACCCTACCCCCACCACCCTCATGGGCCAAACCCATTAAAAGCAAAATCAGAAGTTTCCACAATATGTGTTCATTATAAACCTCTGCCAGTACTGACATACTATTAAAAACTGCATATCTAAAATTGCCCCAACAACTGCAACAAGTATCTGCACAGCTTACTGGGGCTAATCAGGTTAGTGAATCTTTACAATTTGATTCTCATCCTTTTCAGAATAACGTCAGATCCCTGGAATAGGGCTTCAAATGACTCCAAATTAAAAGAATTGATTAAGAAGCGAAGTTCATTCAATACAATCGAAAATTTATACAGATACTGGAGTTCAGCAACTCTTCTCAAACACTTGAACTTTCCATCTTACAAGACTCCTACATTGCTGTTTAAGGAATTTACAGTTGCACAAATTTTTAAGCTGAATTTAAATGCACTGCCTTGGTTCACAAAACAAACATCTTAACAGTCAAGTTTAATTTTTTTGTTATGTTGAAAACATTTTCTGCAGGGATCACTTCAGCAAAAGAAGTCATCCTCATCCAAGCCATTACTAAAATTTACCAGAATTTGCCTTTACATGCAGCTACTAAACTAAGTCTGGCAACTGGGCATTAACTTTTGACCACTAAGTAAAACAAAGACAAATTTTACCCTGTGAAGTAAAGAAAAAAAAAAGCTCAGACATTCAAACCTTCCCAACAGGCTTCTCTAAACACTCTGTCAATAAAAGTTCATCAATCTCCAGATGAGCAGAAATGTTGTGAGCCACCTTTTTCTTTCACTCTCCCTCTTGCTCTAACCTACAGTGAGTTTTGTACCCAGTAACTGTTCTCTTACATTCTAATAAGCAACCAGGCTCTTTCCAGAAGTACTCTTACGTTAATATTGTTGACGGTCTAAGGCTAAAAACAACAACTCCGTATCTCCAAGTGCCTTGGCCTCCACAGACCCCTCTCAGGCCTGATGTTATTGGCAGATCCTCAGCAAGCACTACCTATTACCAGAAAGTAAACAGTGGATAAAAATGTGACCAAATCATAATTTCAGTGACCGGCATGCACTTTGTAATTATGAGCTGTATACTC
The DNA here is from genome assembly GCF_019279795.1 of Protopterus annectens. Lineage (NCBI taxonomy): Eukaryota > Metazoa > Chordata > Ceratodontiformes > Protopteridae > Protopterus > Protopterus annectens. The sequence goes on along the minus strand of NC_056735.1, from coordinate 1,738,625,360 downwards.
CTGCAAACAGATAGTGAACAAGCTATCACCACACAAACTAGCCAGCTCACTATCAACACCTCAGGCATTGAGAATCTACACACACACACACACACACACACACACACACACACACACACACACACACACACACACACACACACAAGGACAATACCTAAAATCATCTGGAATACATAAAAAAATGTAGTAGACCTAGAGGACCATGGAAGAAAAAATAACATTCAATTCACTGGGATCCCAGAATCTCTTGAATTGCAAAACTGCATTGAATTTACAAGGGAGTGGACTAGTATTAATTCTGCAGATATCTCAACTGAAAAAGCATATCAAGTTTTCCCCCTGGCTAATGTTAAGACTTTCTACCTTTTCTTTCAGAAAAAGCTTCTCTCTCTTTTTATGGTTTAAAGTTTGCTTTCTTTTATGGCAGCCAGGGAAACAACTTCTGGTGAACAGTTTTTGGGTGTTTGCTGATAATGACTAGCCTCCAGACTTTCAAGCAAAAAGCGACTTTCAGGAAACCTTATTAAGGTCTGCAGGGCGAACAAGTGGAGATTTTGCTTCCAGTACCTCACATAGTTGAAGGCTTGATTACTGGGGACCTTCATGCCTTTCTGCTGCTGGATGAGCCAAACCAAAGTTTGAAACAAGCCTCTAACCAAGCACCAGTAGCTAACTTATCTGGATCTAAGAGGCCAGCTGCTCTTTCCAGGGCTGTGATTTCTTCCTCATGTTCAAATGGCAATTTCGTATATGGCAAATAAATGGTAGTTAGGACAGTCTAAGCAGCCTGATGCATTACACAGTGATCACAGAGGGACAATACTTATTCAGCAGAGTTGCTTTTATTCCCTGGAATTTTGCAATATCATACAGTACAATGTAATGTTTCCCACTGTGGACAGTGGTATCCATGGGACAGTTATTGATATGCTCTTATGAAAAATGAAATGATAGCCATTTATTTTAAATGCGAGACAGAGGTAGAGAGGAATGTGGCAAGTGTATTAGATGATGTCCTTCTATTCCTATGTTGCAGTATTCTTGGTGTGGGATTTCCTGCCTTCAGGCGACTCATACGTCAGCTCCTATACAAGAGCTTCAGCTTGGCTGTTGCAGCTGCGTGGGACGTCACACACAGAGCCGTAAACCAGGGACCTTAAGAGCGATGTCTGCATGCACAATCTTCAGAACTTTTCAGGTGCAGATGACTTTGCATCATACGATCGCTCTCCAGATGTCGGATTGATTATAGATAAGTAACCCGTTGGGTTTTTTGCATTTCTAATTTTTTTTACCAATCTTTCGCATTGTTTAGGCTTGGTTGTTGTAGCCTTCAGCTGTCAGGGGAAAAAGGGAAAGTGTCAATGCGGGCGGCAAATTCCCCATAAGGATGCCCATGACAAATGCGTTTTTTGCTTAGGCCGGGAACACAATCATAACGCCTGTCCTATTTGTAAATCTTTTGTGCACAAGACCTTACGTAGCCATCTGGCAGCTTTAAACCTTTACTTAGAAAATCAATGCCTCAAACGGCTGGTTCTCAGGATGGATCTGTTTAGGCTGGGAACACGATCAGAACGCCTATCCTATTTGTAAATCTTTTGTGCCCATGACCTTACGTAGCCATCTGGCAGCTTTAAACCTTTACTTAGAAAATCAATGCCTCAAACGGCTGGCTCTCAGGATGGATCTTGCTTCGGAGGCCGCTCAAGAACCTCCGCGAAAGAAGGCCAAGATGCCTAGGCCTTCATCGCCCGCCGCTTCGCACCCAGACGCCTTGTCAACTACCGATGCAGGAGTTTAGGAGCGCTCAGCGGATCAGTTGGCGCCATCGACCTCCCTTGCGGAAGCCGTTGCACAGCTGACGCCCAGCACATCCACGGAGCTTTCTCAGACACCGACACCTCATTCCTTTAACTGGGATTCAGCCCTCAGATACAGCCACTAACAAATACAGCTCTAAACCAACTCCAACCAAAAAGAAGCAGAAATATAACATATTACGCCTGCTTCTGAAACCCCACCAGACTGGGAGGCCTTCACCTCTTCTCTTATGCAGGCATTTATGGCCCTTAGGCCTTCTGCCTCACCCACAACTACGTTGCCTCTGTTAAGCCCTAGGCCTGCCTCTGCTTCTTGTATTCCCATGGCTCCCCTCCTTGAGGAAGAAGAACATGAATCTACCAACTCTTCCTAGGTTGAATCCATCTCTTATGCATCCCAGATTGCCTCTCCCAAGGAATATTACTCTCCTGATGAGGATTCTGTGGAAGGGGATTCTCCACCCGAAGACATTACTCTTGGTGAAACCATTACCAAAATAAAGGAATATTTCAAATGGGATACTTCCCAGATGACAGAAACCCAAAAAGATACTTTGAACTTCTGCAAGTGGAGTCCCCCTCTCCTTCAGCTGTCCTCCCTGTTCTTCCTGCATACTTGGATGCCTTTACTGCAGCCTCTAGAACACCTGACTCTCAGCCTCCTGCACCTAAGCTTCCAGACCGGTTCTACAAGGTGCCAGAGGAACAAAAATTCTTCATAAAGCCACCCTTAACAGACCCAGCATTGATTGCAACATCCCCTGATAAACAGTCTAGGTTGTTACCTTCTGCCTCCATATTGCCCACGGATAAAGATAGCAAATCCATGGATAGTTTAGGCAAGAAGGTGTACACTTCCTCCACTTTGTCCTTCAGGGCCATTAACCATCAAACACACATGACCAAGTTTGCCCTGGACTTAGTATCCTAAGCCACCTCTATGCTGGCTTCGATTCCTGACAGTCCCATTAAAACGGATATCTCCTCCAAATTGTCTTTAGCACTGCAAGTGGCTAGACACACTACAAGATGCAGCTATGATGCTGCAGAAGCCTCTGCTCGCTCTGCAGCATCAGCATCTGCCTTTAGGAGATATTCCTGGCTTAGACTTCAGAATCTACCAGTGGACTTAAAGTCCAAAATTTTGGACGACCCCCCCCCCTGGATCACAACTTCCTCTCTGGAAAGCAATCTGCAGATCTATTTAAGAATCTGCAAGAAAAAAATCAAGGAATTACAGGATATTAAACATCTCCTGGTATCCCCTATACCCAAACTTTATAGGAACTACCCGGCTAAGACTACCTTTGTTAGGTGTAACCCGCATTCTGCTGCCTCCTCCTCCAGACCCAGAAGAGGAACTAAAAGACATTCCTCATCCAGGCTCACTGGCCCACCTCCTCAGCCTAGACTACCCTTTCAGGACAGGGGAGGTCCTAATAATGCATGATGGCCTTGTTCATATGCCCCTCTCAGTTCACATTACCCAATGTCTCCTCTTCTGGCAGAAAATTACCACAGACTAATGGGTTTTAATCATCATTCAAAAAGGATACTTTCTATCCTGGAAACAAATTCCCCCCTGGAAGGGCATTCCATTTCCCCCAAAAAAACAATGCAATCTCCTACCACAAATTCTGTCAGACCTGCAACAACAAGGCACAATAGAGCCCGTTTCCACAGGACAAGAAGGAAAGGGATTCTATTCCCGTCTGTTCCTGGTCCCTCGAAAGGATGGTCCATGGAGACCCATTTTGGATCTCTCCTTCCTAAACCTTTACCTGCAGGTACCATCCATCAAAATGCTGTCACGTCCCACTCTCTTACTGCTCATACCCTCAAATGCTTTCATGGTCACCTTGAACCTAAAAGATGTTTACCTGCACATTCCTATCAGGGCCTCACACAGACGTTTCCTGCATTTCTCTGGCCCATCCTTGCACTTCCGATTTACGGCCTTGCCCTTTGGCTTATCCACTGCCCCAAGAGTGTTTACAAAGTGCCTAGCCCCAGCCATTGCCTTTTGCAGGATCCAAGGAATCCAGACTTACCCATATCTGGACAACATCCTTATCCTAGCACAGTGAAGATTCCTTCTTAAGACATCTTCACTTCACTATGTCCCTACTGCAAAGTCTGGGGTTCACCCCAAACCTCAAGAAGTCCTCCCTGAACTCGGAGACGGACAAGATATTCCTAGGTTGCAGAATCAAAGAAACCGAATGAAAGCCTTTTTCCCACAGGACAAGGTTCTATCTCTAACTTCCCATTTCCAGGAAGTCTTGCTCTCCCAGACAGTCACTGCAAGGCAATTCCTTCAACTCCTGGGACTGATGGCAGCAACCATTCCCATGCTACCATTAGCCAGAAAGCATATGCAAAAACTGCAATGGTACCTAAAAAATATCTTGCCACTTGGAACAAGTTATCCCTCATCTTCCCTATTTAAAGAAGGAAATCTTTTGATGGATCCAACAAGTGCAATTAAACCCGGGGCTTCCACTGCAGATCCCTCAACCCACACAAATATTGCATACAGATGTCTCAGACTCAGGTTAGTGAGCCACCTTCACTCTTACCGAGTGGAAGCTCAGTAGCAACCTCCCATGAAAACCAAACACATCAATGTGAGGGAGATGGCAGCAGTTCTTTTAGCCCTACAGACCTTCATACCCCTACTGCTACCAGGTCCTCTTCTGATAGTGACGGACAATACCACTGCAACGTGGTACATCAACAAACAAGGAGGTACCAAGGCATACCAATTGTGCAGGCTAGCCCTAAAATTTGGGACATAGCATCCCAGCACAATTTATCCATGCAAGCCAGCTATACCCCTTCAAAGGACAACAAGCAAGCAGACCTCCTGAGCAGAACATCCTCTCCACAACATGAATGGATGCGGGAAAGGACGGTCTTTCTAGACATAGTCCACCGGTGGGGCACTCCACAAATAGACCCATTTGCCTCCCCCCAGAACAGGCAGCTGCAGACCTTCTGCACAAATACTTGCTACCCCCAAGCCTGGAGAGTAGACACCTTCAGTTTCAGTTGGGAGGGGAAGTTCCATTATGCCCCCCCTTCCCTCCGATTCAGAAAGTCCTTCTGAAAATCCAAAAGAACAAAGCAAACATCTTGCTAGTGACTCCCTACTGGCCAAGGCAGCACTGGTTTCCCCTTCTACACAATTTAGCAAAGGGCAATCACTGCAAGTTACCCCACAAGGTGGACCTTCTGACACAAGACAAAGGAACTTTCCTATACCCACACTTGCAAATGCTATCCCTGGACTCTGTGGGTGACAAATTACTAACCCCATTCAGACACCACTACTCAGAGGATGTGCCATCAGTCCTGAGGGACGCCGGGAAACCCACTACTAGAAAATCATACCTTGCTAAATGGGAAAGATTTACTCAGTGGTGTCTGGGATAGGAAATGGACACTTACAAGGCTGACACCCCCCTAGTCCTCTCATATGTGTGTCAACTTATCAAAGGTGGACTTTCCTATTCTTCAGTGAAAGTGCACCTCTCCGCATTATAAGCCTGCTTACTTCTGGAGCCTCCCTTGTTGGCCAGGCTACATGTGAAACTTTTCCTAAAAGGGGTCTTATACATCAGACCACCCAAGAAGCCTATCCCTCCTCCTTGGGACCTGAACTTCATCCTGGAAAAACTCATCCAGCCCCCCCCCCCCCTTTGAACCGACTAATTCAGCCTCTCTACAGTTTTGTACTTGGAAAACAGTACTGTTAGTGGCCATTACTTCTGCCAGAAGGGTTTCGAGCTACAAGCCTTAATGGCATGCTCACCTTACACCATTTTTCATGGAGACAGAGTCACAATGAGAACTAACCCCTCCTTCATGCCCAAGGTAGTCATGACTTATCTCTAAATCAATCCATTTCACTTACCCAGTTTTTTCCCTTCTCCCAATAACCAAGGAGAAAAGATACCCCACTCCCTAGATGTCCACAGGCAACTGAGATTTTACCTGGAAAAGACTAAAGACATTAGAAAATCCAAACAACTCTTTGTATCTTTCCACCCCAGGGCATTGGGCAAGGCAGTCACCAAACAGACCATTGCATCCTGGATTAGAAAGGCAATCTGCTTCTGCTACTCACACTATGGAAAAAATCCTCCAGTTGGGGTTAAGGCCCACTCCACAAGAGCAGTGGCCACTTCCAAGGCCTTCCAAAAAGGCATGGACACATCTTCCATTATGGAAGCAGCTACATGGTCCACTATCCACAATTTCACCAAACATTACAAACTGGACCAAATCTCCAAAGCACGCGCAGGATTTGCCAGGGCAATCCTACAAGGCTTTGTGGAATCATCTTCTGCATCCGCCACCCTTTCATCAAATTAAGCTGTGGTACTCTCCCACACCGAGAATACTGCAACATAGGAATAGAAGGATATAGAATAGTTGTGTAAAATATTACCATAACCATAGATGTTCTTCTCTTCCATGTTGCCGTATTCCTTCCCACCCACCATTCCCCCTCACAGACTCTTCCAGTCTAGCTTTTCCCTAATGCCTCTCTCCATTACGGAAGAGACCCAGTGCCTTTAACATATCACCTTTGGCAGCCTATCCTGTTGGGCCATCTACTCTACCTGCTTAGCTTCAAGTTCTGAGGATTGTATGTGCAGACGTCACTCTTAAGGTCCCTGGTTTATGGCTCTACGTGTGACGTCCCACGCAGCTGCAACAGCCAAGCTGAAGCTTTTGTATAGGAGCCGATGTACGAGTCGCCTGAAGGCAGAAAATCCCACACCAAGAATACTGCAACATGGAAGAGAAGGAAATCTATGGTTATGGTAAGATTTTACACAACTATTCTTTACATGGGGTTTGTTGCCTCTGTTGTTGCACGAGACAGTTTTCCTACTGTGATCACACCTTGGGAGTTGTTTTCCTTTAATACACTGAACACGCTCAATAGACGTGAATTATCTCCACTGTGGGAGCAATCTGAATTTTGTAAATAGTTGGACTATGTTCTTATTTGTTTTAACCTTTGTAGTTACAAGCAGTGCGTTTGATCTAGTTAACTGATTTAGGTATTATGACCCTTTGCCTTTTTTGTTTACATCATCTACATGACATGCTGGCTGTTGGTGATCATAACCACTCAAGAGTTCTCACTTGTAGATATGTTAGGGGCTATATCACTCCTTATTTAACTTTTGATTTTGAACACTGGATAATCTTATACTTTTGTCCAGGAATGTGAATGTTCTATCCCACCCCATTAAAAGCACTAGGGTCATGGCCACGATAAAGCACAGGCATTAACTGGATTTCCTGCAACAAAATGTAATAATTAATCAGGAACACATGTAGGTTTTCCAAGAAATGTTGCTGCTCGGTAGTGCCTCATACCTCTTGTGAAGGATACACGGAGTGGCAGTTTGGGTTTCTAGGTTTGCACCCTTTAATCTGCTAGCTCAGTTAATAGACCCAAGGGGAATTTGCAGCTGTGAAGGGACTTTTGGCAGACTGTTTGATGAATTTGGTTTCAGTTTATACATCTCTCCTTGTACCAGTCCCCAAGAACTAGTTTCAATGAAACACTGGATAGGGTTCAATAATGGTCTGGTTATATGGTGTGGGGATTGGAACTCAATATGCCATCAAGCAGAGGTTCAATCAAGCCCCAGGTTGGTCCACATTCTGGTTCTGTTGATAAACCCTAAGTGCATACAATGAGCTCATGGGTATGGGGGACTTTCAAGTGCTTTCACACTTACTGCATCCCAGTACATGTTATTCCTATAGGTTCCATAGTTATTCTAGCAAAGACAAATGTTTCATCTGTAAGGAATATTTAAACATTTTACATAGGTTCATAGGTGTGTACTAGGCCAACAGCCCTAGAGCCTTTACAAGTCTAGCCCATATAAGTGCCCTGACATCATGCTGTCATTAGCTTCCAGTGCCTCTATCAAGTAGAGCCACTGGAGTGATGCCCCTGGTGAATTTTCTATTTCCCATCCACTCATCAAGATTTCTCTTGAAAAGGGCCACTCAGGTTGCTCTGCTTGACATGTATGGGAAGTCTACTCCAGAGCATGGACAGTCTCTGGGTTATGAATATGTCCCTCAAGCATGTTGTGTTGATTGTGGTAATGAGGTCGAGGTCCCTGGAGCGTGTGGTGCAAAGGGATTGGGATTCCTTTAGTTGTAACATTTGCAACAGGGTTGGATCAGACATGGCTTTGTAAGTCAAGCAGAGATTGCCTCTTAATAGACAATACGAGACAGAGAAAAGCAGGATTTTTTTTTGAGTCTGTCCATGAAGGGCATGTGTTTAAGGCCTAAGATCCTCTTTGTGAGGTACTTTTGTGGCCTTTCACGCTGCCAAATAGAAAAGGACCCAGGACTGATCACTCTGGGACTCCACTCGTGACTGGTCAGCAGTCTGACTTGGAGTCTGCTACTTTCACACTGTGGGTTCTGTCTGTGAGCAAATTTGCAACCCACTAAGTGATATAGGGGTTAATGTCTAGCTTGGTGAGTTTATCTAATTCCTGAGTGAGGAATGGTATCAAAGGCCTTGGCCAGATCGAGGTAGGCTGTATGAACTGCCTTGCCCTCATCCACAGCTCTGGTGGCTGACTCAAAGAAGTCAAACAGGTTGAGCAGGCATGATCTACCTTTCACAAAACTAGCTTGTGTGGGATCTAGAGTTTGGAGATTCCCTATATCCTTGTTAATTAGGTCCATGATGATGCACTCCATAACCTTCCATATCAGACTCGTCAGGCTAATGGGGCAAAACTTCCCATGGTCTGTAGTCGCTCCCCCTTTATGGAGAGGGATGACTGTAAGCAGTGCGCCATTCGGTAGGGATAAAGCCTGAGGTGAGGCTGTGATTGAACAGGGCACACAGATGTAGTGCCAGTTCACTTTGTAGTTCATGTAGAACACAGCCAGGGATATTGTCGGGTCCCGTGGAAGCTGTATCCTTGGCCTTGGACAATACAGCTTTAACCTGTGCTGCAGTACTGCTGTGTGCCTGGCATTCCTCCCATACTGTGATTGGTCCTTTTGGGGGGGTGGGGGGGCAATATGTTGGCAATATCTGTTAGCTCAGTATACGAGGTGGTATTGTGCAGTAACTCAGAGAAAACCTGGGTATTGCCGTGGAGATTCCTGATATAACTATAGAAGGCTTTGTGGCTGTTTTTAGTGTCTGCTGCAATACAGCCTTCATAGCTGGCTTTAGAGTTTTTGATGAGAGATCTCAACTTTTTGTTGAGGCAATAAGGGAGTTTTTCCAGTCTTGGGACTTCACCTTTTTCTGCGACAGTTTCTTCCGTCTGTTGTAGGGTTTATTAATGGCAGGGGACCGCCAGATTGGCTTCCTTTTTTTTGGGAGGAGAGCATCTTGGTTCGGTTGGGTATGGCTAGTGCCATGCACTTATGTACGTGTTCATACAGTGTATTATTTGGCAGTCATTCATCTATTTTCCATTGACATGGTTGCTGTGAAGTTAGCCACCTTTGTTTATAGGAGCCCAAAGTCAGCTATGGAGAAGTTTTTTTTTTTATGGTGGTTACCTTTACAGGGGATGTGGGTGAGATGTGGATTTCCATGGCGATTAGTTTGTGGTCAGATCTAACCAGGGAGGAACTGATTATTGGTGCAGCGCAATGGTTGTCCATGTTTGTATAACCAGATCAAGGATGTTGCTTCCTCTAGTGGGGGTAAGAATGAGCTGGTCCAGGGCATTGGAACTGAAGAATTCCAGGAAGCGTTGGGTCAGTGTATTGGTGCATGAGTATTTTTCCCAGTTGATGGAGTAGTTGAAGTCACCTAGTATGATAGTGTTTGCTTGGAATCTAATAGTTTGCAGGGTGCTTAGAAACATGGAGTGAGAGTCTTGGGACATGGTAGGGGACCTATAGCAGGCTATGACCTGAATCGCCATCTTACCCAATGTTAGTTGTACCCAAAGTACCTCAGATGTTTTATGCTAGGCTACTAGTCTAGAGGTGTGCATATCCTTTATGAATATGGAGACACCACTGCCTTTGGAGCTTTGGTCCATGTTCTGGGGCCAGAAGGTGTGGAATGAGTTACAGCCGGATAGCGCAGGGGTGTTTTCTGCTGCTTTAAACCAGGCTTCCGTTACAGCACAAATGTTGATGTTCTCCATTTTGAAAAGTGCTTCGCGCAAGTGCATCTTGAGATTTAGATTTCTAGCGTTGAGCAGCATGACCCTCAGATTGCATTTATTTATAGCTGTTACAGTGGTAATTTGGTCTTTGGAACATCGCCTAAAAAGGCACTATAAGGGTGGCAAGAGCCTTAGCCAGTATCCGGAAACCCCAGGGGTGACCGATGCAGGCTATCTCTGGTACAGAATCAAGGTCCGTCAATCATGACATCCCAAGCAGACAGAGACTAGATCCCTTTAGAATGACACCAGAAAGTTAGCCAATTGTTGAAGTCAATCATTTTCTGCTTGTACTGCGGTATCATGGGTGATGGTAGGATGCTGTTCAGGGCTAGGGTCATACCTGCATGGGCCACATAATCCGAGAGCTCCTCCATGTCTCTTTTCATGTAGTCCAGGGATGTGCATCTCAGGTCATTCACACCCATATGGACAGTGACAGAGTCATACTTGTACTTGTTGTGGAGTGACGTGACTGTGTGCATTATGTGTCAGATTCTGGCACATGATAGATAGCTGACTGTTACGTTCTCCTTATTCAACCTAGTGAGTGGGACATCAATGTGCCTCACTATCGAATCGCCTATTATTAGTGTATTGGGCAAGCTCTTTTGCCTTAGGGGCTTAGGTTGAGGGGCACACTGTGTAGGTGAGTTATGTGTCTTGTGGTGATCGAGTGTGTTTCTGCCTTGGAGGTCTCTGCAGTTTGGGTAGATTTCTATTGAGAGCCTCCCCGAAGGTGGGTGTGTGGTTTGTGTTTTTATGTGAGAGCTGTGATGGTGGGTGGTGTTGAACTTCTCTTGACCATCTATTTCTTTCTTTGCTTTGAGAATGCGTGCAATTTGGATATATGTCATTACTACTAAGTACTGAGCTGTTTCTTATATATTCCAAAATTAGAAAGGCCTTTATCTGGTAGATGCCTCATATAGCAACCAGACCCAATCAAGTCGTTAAGCACACACACACACTCCACCAAAAATGGTTAATCCCTAAAACACTGCAATGCACTACAGGAGTTATATGTGAAAAAAATGAATTAAGGAGGAAATGAGATACAAGGTCAAATTAAAATAAGGGGAAGGCAACTAGAAAGACAGTGTTGTTTAGGAACACAACAGTAACAGGGTGGAAAGGTGGGAAATTTTTCTGTCCAACTCACAAGAGACACAGCTGTGGTCTCTTTTCAAGTTTTATATATGCAGTTAAAAGCAGAATACAAGTAAAACACAGTGTAAAGAAAACAAATCACAGTATACAAAATAGAAAAATGCAATGAAGTAATACAAAATACAACACATAAAAAGCAAACTAACCTCTCCCTCACAGCAAACTGTAGCAAAGTCTGGGTGAGCCTTTCCAGTAAAGCTCTGAAATGTTTTATTTTACCCCTTAAATAGAAGGTTTAGTTCCTAGCTCCACCCCCTCAGTTCACAGATGATTAACCTTAACTGACCTGCTCTAATTTCTGTCTGACTCACAAGAGACAGAGCTGTGGTCTCTTTTTAAGTTTTAATATGCAGTTAAAAGCAGAATACAAGTAAAACAAAGTGTAAAGAAAACAAATCACAGCATACAAAATAGAAAAATGCAACTTACTCTCTCAGGTTTTGGACATCCTGGCAGAAACTTTTTACCAAAGTCTATGCGGCAAACTCAGTTTTGTAGGAGAAAGAGGCATAAACTCTATCCCATTGCCATTACTTGCATTGACAACTGATCAACTGTGCTAACTGAATTATGGGATGCTATTAAAGCAGCATCCAGCAGCAAGGCCCCAGTTCCAGATGAACTATCTGGAAGTCTAAGTTGGGGGCAATATGCTACTTACTCTCCGATTAATGCTCTTTAATAGCATCTTGGGGAGTGGAGCAGGAACCACTTGTATCATGACACAAACCAGTGATACTCCTAATATTAAAACCTGTTAAAGACCTTTTGCACCCTGGCTCTTAAAGGCCCATCTCTGTGATGAACCATGATTACTAAATTTTCATGGCCATTCTGGCTGCCCATTTTACTAAACATCTGGCCTCTTACACACATCCTCATCAAACTACAGTTTATTCTATTCTAGGGCATATGGCGCATGATAAACTGTTGAAAATGTTCCTATTATTGGGGGATGCAGACAGAAGATGCACCCATTTGCTGTGGTCAGCTTGTGTACATAGAAAGCGTTCAGTAGTGTTCACTAGCTTTTCATCAATAAAGTTAAGCTCCTCATTCCCCTCTGTTTTACATGTAACAAGGCACTAGACAGAGATGGCTTCTCTCCCCAATCCTTTCTAATTTATATCTTGAACCCCTAGCAGGAAGCTGCGAGCTACTACAATAAAGGTCTAGGAGGTCTGTGGGGCCGATTATAAGCGCTCACTTAATGTTGATGACATTTATTTACACCTACCTCACCACAAGTTGAAAATGTATACTGCAATTGTTATACTTCACAAATTTGGGGCCTTAACATGGTACCAGTTAAAAGTCTGGAAATCTCAGGCCCTGGGCCTCAGCTATTGCCCTTGGATGCCATTAAACAAGATTTCCCATTCTTAGTCAATCATGATTGCATCACAAACCCGGGCTGGTATTTGCATCCTCACTGATCCAGATAATTCAAGGCAACTTGGACATTCTGCCAGATGAAGTCTGCTCACTGGTTACCAAGTACAAACTAATATACCTGAATTTGCCGAAAAGAATCGAGCAGTAGTTATTCTACTTTTGATTTCATTTCAGATTAGTTGGAGCTAGACTGGGAGGCTTCCAAAGTATTGGCTCAGATCTGACACAGTCACATGGTGTTTGATTACCATCACTCAAGAGGAGGGTAGTCTTGGACTTCCCCTACCTGGGACTGAATATGAATTTATGGAGTGGTACTTTTCCTTTGTGGAAAGTGTATAAAGTTGTATGTGCTTGCTGTGAGATAAAAGGGATTGGGGTTAAAAATGAAATGTACAAACTTTTTTTTTTTACTGAAACAGTCTAGTAAAATATGACAGCAAATTCAAAGGCAGGAAGCCTGCACAAAATATGTCAAAAGAAAATGGAAGCAACCCCCCCCCCCCAAGTACTTGGGAATTTAAATAACCTCTACAGCAGTTGCGGGTTCAGGAATGTTCAGGAATGTGCTGCTTTTAATTCATGTTTTAGGTTTGCTGTTAATCTACAATTCAGAGTTAATTTGACAATCATTAAAAGGATGGCTCATCTCTTAGCAAGGAACCCAACTTGGGCTCTCAATCTGTTTTGCTATGCTCTTTGTGCAGGAAGAGCGAGCAGGTTCAAAGCAGCCCATCTGTGTCAGAGGGTTTTAGACTTTCATGGGAGGTGGAAATACAACTCCCCCAGAGAAGCAGGTTTATTTTCAGTTAGCCCCCTGCTATGCCACCAAGTCCATGCCCTACCAACACAGAAATTAGTTCATTGTTTATCTATTCCTGGATGGCTCCCAGATAAATTTCATCTTTGCTAAGGGTAACTATTTTTAAAATAGGATAAATACTGGTAGAGTAAGGACACAGCTGCAAACCAACAGACGTTTTGAGCACAGATTAGAAAAAATGACCTAAGCTTGTTAGAAGTTGCTTAACTGTGCATCTCTCCATTCTTGCATCCCAGCAGCTCTTCAGCTTTGCCACTGTTGAATTAATGGACACTGCTAATCACATACTACAATCTGTATTGCTTTACCTGTAAATGGCAATAGTTGTAAATTTTAAAACTTGTAAGTGCAAGTCCCAAAACAGCGAGACTAAATGTAAGAAAATTGGGAATTAAATATACTAATTGTGAGATCATGGTGTCACAGAGAATTCCTTTTTTCTGACATATGCAAACTCAGAGTTGGTATGAGAAGTAGCAGAGGTAAAGAGGGTGCCAAGAGTTGTTGCTCCCCTGCACAGAAATAACTTCCAAAGAGAACAGAGACTTAATTAGTAATCACTGTTCTCATTTACATTTTTTTTCTGTAATTCAAGGACTCAGAATTATGGGCATCGGGACTACAGTAGGAAGGCTGCGCAAGCACTTTTCCCTGACATCCAAAATGCTGCAATTTATTCTGACATGCTTATAAAGCTTCTGATCAAATTGCTAAGACAAGTCATACCTACAGCTGTTCAGAAATTAAGCTTTCCTCCTCAGTGTTAGTTCTTTAGATCATCACTCCCCTTCTTCTCTATTTTCTATGTGAAGTTGGGGTGCCGCATTGAGCTGTTGCCAACTTTCTCAATTTAGTCTCCTACATTCTTAGTCATACCCGACTGTTATTAGGCTTCTCTCAAGCAATCCATCCATCTAAATTGTCTTTTGCTTTCCTGCATATATGTTCAGACCACAGTAATCTGTTCTCTTTGGCCTTTTCTGAAATTGGAGCAAGTCTGGATTCTGCTCTGATGTCATCATTTATTCACTGGTTCCAAAGCATGCATCCTACCACCCATCTCAGACATCTTCTCCATTACCTACAGCTTCCTCAAGTGCTCTGCCTTCACTGCCCAGGTTTCTATACCATACAGAAAGTACTGGTCACGCCACTATTTTCTAGGCATCCTCATTCAGACTTCCCCCTCTTCGTCAAACACCCCTCCCAGATACCTGAAGTTAAGTTGTACCACTATTTTCCCATCTATCTCACTTCTCAGCTTCCTCAGATTTTTCCCCTATTTGCTGCCATTACAACTGTTTTATCTTTACACAGTTTCATCCAGTGTGCCTTCAGTTTTGCACTGCATTCCTATATCATTTGCTGAAGTTCTTATTGACAGTCTGCCTGTAATACCACATTCATCTTCATACAGCAGCTTTGTTGATCTGCCTCTGCAACCTGTTTGCTAATGCAGTCTATCACCAATATGAACAGCAGTGGACTAAGAGCTGAACCCTGATGCACATCCACTCCCACTGGGAACCTCTCTGCGAGTCCAACACTTTTTTCCCCAAAACATCTTTATTAAATTACAGATATGAAAAGGCAACCTTACATTTAAATAAATGAAAAACATACAAAATATCACTTTAGTTGCAAACAGTTTACATCACAGATACCATTGAAACAACTGTAGTTGTAAACATACATCACTTATAAACCAAGTCCGAACACGGTTTGTACTTGTGTCATTGGGTCCTTTTACATAGCCTGGACCAATTCTACCAATATTTCTGGGATTTTGAACCACTGAAGGACTGCCCAAATAGGCTTTCTTAGAATCTTGTTTAATACTTTTTCCAAGTATAGGAATGCCCAGTTGGACTCTTCACTCATTTCTAGCTCCCTCTCAACTATCTGTCTCACTGCAAATATACTATATCAGTTGTCCTGCATCCTGATTGGAATCCACATAGCTCATCTTCCATCTTACTTTCTACTTTTCTACATTTTCATTTATCTGCCACCCTCTCCAGAAATTTCATGCAATATGACAGGTGTTTGATAAACTCCTGAGAAGGAGCAGACCAAACCAGCAGTTCAATGAAAATGAAAGAAGCCTGATTCACTGAAGGGAATATAAGTAGATACATTCCTAGTAGCAGAAATCACTTCAGTACAAATCACAGCAATGCAAAATCTATTCATTTAATGGTAGCCAGGACACACAAAGGCTAAAATTCAGGTAATTGAGAATATGCAAGAATTTTTTCACATGTGGGAGGTAAGTTATATGGGACAAATATGGATGGTGTGGGTGCAGGATGGAACACAGGATCTGATGTGCACGGTCAGCATGATTAAGCCAAACGCTAGAATGGGTAAAGCTAGTGGATGGAGATGCCCATTTATGTCATCTGCCCATTTATGGAGTGGTACTTTTCCTTTGTGGAAAGTGTATTAAGTTGTATGTGCTTGCTGTGAGATAAAAGGGATTAGGGTTAAAAATGAAATGTACAAACTTTTTTTTTTTTTACTGAAACAGTCTAGTAAAATATGACAGCAAATTCAAAGGCAGGAAGCTGCAACTGCATGCAATATCAGTCTGCCAAACATAAATGCATACAAGTAAGAAGGTTGGAAACCTATTGAAAAATAGCAAGTAGAACACGTAAAAGTAACTCTACCTTATCAGAATGACTGCCCTGTCAATCATTTCATGGACTGTGAATGTCAATGTATGGACAAAAACATTGAATTATGTTAAGAAGCATATAGTACAAAAGGTAATGTTACAGGATGCACACTTAGGAATGAGCATGTGAACTGTGTAAAGAAAAGATTCCAGATTTGTTACTCAGGATTGTATCAGGGACAAAGGAAAAGAAAGAGCTCCAACAATGATGGAGAAGTAGAAGACAATGACAGATTTGTGGTAACAAGAGGTTACTGGGGCAAGGAAGGAGGATTACACTGGCATGCAATTATATTCTACCTAAAACTACTATTATGGAGATTATGGGAGAGGTAATTAGTTGCCAGCAAGGAACATTATTTATGGGTGGGTACTGGAACCTGATCTGCAGTAGTGTGGATGTATTGGGGGAGCAGGAAAGGAAAATCTAACAAAAGAGGGTAGATTTCTGAAGAAATAGATGAGAATAAGTGGAATGGAAGATTATTACTAGTAGAAACCTGGACCTTATTTACATACTATTTCCCCAAGGTACAGTAATTGGGCTAGACTGAACAGAAACTGTACGTCACAAGAGCATGGTTATTTAACTGAAAGCTTTGAAACACATTCAATAAATATTTCAGAGCATCCTCCAATAAAGGCTAAGATAAAGATGCAAGGTAACTGGTTAAAAATGACACAATGGCACCTTCCAATTTACCTAATAAAAGGAAAGGAACTTAAGGAATGGGTAGTGGGAAGAATTCAAGAGTCCTTAGAGAAGATTTACATTTCTTCAGGAGGGACACTTGAGAACTGGAATAAAATGAAAACAGAATTTAAAAACTGATAGAAACAAGAAAGAAAGAATAATAGGACTTATTTAGAGGGATTATCAAGGCTTAAATAGCTGCAGAAAAAGGGAAATCTTAAAGAACAAAAGCAGGAGCAACTGTTGAGTGC
Source organism: Protopterus annectens (assembly GCF_019279795.1). Lineage (NCBI taxonomy): Eukaryota > Metazoa > Chordata > Ceratodontiformes > Protopteridae > Protopterus > Protopterus annectens. The sequence continues at coordinate 1,738,608,326 of NC_056735.1, read as the reverse complement.
TAAAGGGAAAATAAGGGAGCATTTCAATAATACACATGAGTTTAGAAAGGTTGCTCAATGAGTTAAACAGAAAATAGAAAGGTGTATTGCCAAAGTTAGGCAGCCTATGACTAGAAAAATAACCACAGCCCCTATAGAGGTATTAGAGATGTTTCGGAAATGCTACAAAAATCCATTTAGAGTAGAGGAATGGGGAGGGGGGCTAGAAAAGACACACAGGAAAATATTTATTAAAAAAAAAAACAAATAAGCCAAGGTCATTGGAAGATGAGGCTCAATCATTAATAGCCAAGATGGCAGTTGAGATAAAAATGGTGGTTTTTACATCTCAACAGGGAAGTCTCCAGGAACATATGATATTCCTGTGGAGGTTTGGAAGCTAGGAGGAAAAAAAGCAAAAAAAAGATCTGGAAGATTTTGTTCATCAGTTGTGGTGGCTGCACTATGCAAAGAGGGCAAAGACCCTTTAAATTCACATAGACTGTTTCAATTCTGAACCACAATTATAAAGAGTTTATGTCTACATTAGCCGACAGAACAGCTAACAGAACAATGATCTAGAAGGAAGCAGAGAACAAGACCACCCCACTATGTTTGGTAGGTCTTGATGCAGAGAAGGCAATCAATAGAGTTGGTTTGGGATTTTATGAGTAGGGCAGTGGCAGCATACGCTCATCATCTGATAGGATCTTCTTCTTTCGGCTTTTCCTGGTTAGGGGTCACCACAGCAGATCACCTGTCCACTCGATTGGCAGTGGAGCTTTATGGTGTCGAGTTGCCAGCCTGGCTCCCAACCTTCCACAGAAGGCACACACGCACTCACACCAAGGGGCAATTTAGAGTGTCCACTCCACCTACAGCATGTCTTTGAGATGTGGGAGGAAACCAGAGCACCCGGTGGAAACCCACGCGACCACAGGGTGGACATGCAGACTCTGCACAGAAGGCACCCCACCCAAGGACCGAACCGGAGAACTTCTTGCTGTGAGGCGGCGACGCTAACCGCTGCACCATCGCAGTTGCCCAATATGGTTAATTGGAAAGATACCTGAAAGGGTCAGACGCAAGAATCAAGGTGGAAGGGTTCCTTTGTAATAAGCCATGTTTGAGACAGGGAATCAGGCAAGGGTATCCTCTTTTCCATTTATCATTTGCTTAGAGCTACTGGCAAAGACAATAAGGGTCTCACAAATTAAAGGATATAACTGGTACAGTACTTGGGGGAGAAAATAAGAAGTTATGTACCTACCATAACGTTCCATGTTAGTTGTCGTCTTCTCGCCTTCTTTCTTGCTGGATGGGTTCGGAGCCGATCCTTGGCTCTGACTCGGCCAATACTAAAGCTCGAGAGCTAATTCCACCGGCTCAAGGCTCCCCTATATCCCACAATGCTAGGCGGTAACTACTCAGATCCTGTTTGATAGCTATACCAAGCAACTCTAGTCTCCATAAAATGGAGTAGGGAAACCCACCTCAAAATCTGCGTAAAAGGTATCGCAGACCTCAGAAAGGATAAAAGAGGTGGAAGAACGTGTGGGAATGACGACTTCCAGAGGAAGAACACAAACTGAATTCCTGTCGGTCTGTCCAGGCTTGGGGGAAGGAGGGACGAAGAAAGAAGGCGAAGAAGACAACTAACATGGAACGTTATGGTAGGTACATAACTTCTTAATGTTAAGTTGTCAATCTCGCCTTCATTCTTGCTGGATGGGACCGCCTATCGGAACAGACTCTTGAGAACAGTGGAACCAAAACTGGCACGGCTTCTGGAAACCATGTCCAATTTGTAATGTGAAATGAATGTATGAGGAGAAGCCCAGGTGGCTGCTGCACAAATAGAATCTATTGGCACCCTATCCTGAAAAGCTACGGATGTAGCTAATGCCCTAGTTGAATTAGCTCTAGGTCTTGAGGGTAGTTTTTGATGTCTGATCTCATAGATGAAGGTAACAGTAGAGGTGAGCCATCTAGAGAGGGATACTTTAGTAACTGGAAGGCCCAATTTCCCTTCCGCATATGACAGAAACAATTGATTAGATTTCCTGAATTGTTTAGTCCTGTCTAGGTAATATCTAAGTTGGCGATGAACATCCAAAAAAATGTAGCTTTTGCTCCGACCTGTTTGAATAGTTAGGGAAAAAGACAAGGAGATCAATAATTTGGTTTAGGTTTGTTTGAGAGGAAACTTTAGGCAAAAAGGATGGATTTGTACGGAGGGATACCCTATCTTTGTGAAAAACTAGGTAAGGAGGACGACTGCACAGAGCATGGAGTTCAGATACCCTTCTCGCTGAAGTTATAGCTACCAGAAAAAGTGTCTTCCAAGAAAGCAACTTCAGAGAACATGAAGCTGCCGGTTCGAAGGGGGGAAAGGATTAAGGATGCCAGAACCATGTTCAAATCCCACTGAGGCGGGGGGTCTTTGATCGGAGGTTTGAGAAGAAATACGCCCCTTAAAAAGGCTTTACAGAGTTTGTGAGCCATGATGCTAGACTCTGAAACACCAACATGAAAATTTGATATGGCAGCCAATTGAACTCTAATGGTAGATGCAGATGATCCTAAATGAAAGAGTTCTGCTAGAAAGTCTAGAATAGACTGGATAGGTGCAGTAAAGGGATCTATGTTTTTTGATGTTGCCCAAAAAGAGAAGCGTTTCCATTTGCTACTATAAATCTTCCGGGTAGAAGATTTATGAGAGGCTATCAAGATATCTCGGACCGAGCGAGATATTGAGGGAAGCCTGGCTAAGGTTGGAATCAGAGAAACCACGCTGTGAGGTTTAGAGAAGGCAGAGATTGGTGCAGCTGACCCGATTGGTGGGTTATCAGATCTGGTACTGGGTCCAGATGCCAAGGCTGCTCCAAAAGGTAACAATGAAGAAAGGGAAACCATATCTGTCGAGGCCAGTAAGGGACAATGAGGATCATTGTCACTCTCAAGGCGATGGCTTTTTGAATTAGTTGAGATATCAGTGGAAAGGGGGGAAAGGCATATAGAAGTCCCCGGGGCCAATCGTGGACTAGAGCGTCTCTGGTGGGATGGCCTGGTAACGGGAAGAGAGTGAAGAAGTCGTGACACTTGCTGTTTTGGGGAGTAGCAAAAAGATCGCAGCAAGGCTGGCCCCATCTTAGGAATACTTCTTCTAGAACTGATTTCTTTAGAGACCACTCGTGGGGCATGAGAATTGCCCTGCTCAATTTGTCTGCAATAACGTTGGATTTCCGGAATGTGCGTTGCTATCAGAAAACGCTGAGAAGAGATCGCCCATTGCCAAAGTCTGAGTGCCTCTCGACATAAAGGGTATGATCTGGTTCCGCCTTGTTTGTTGATGTATCACACTACGGACATGTTGTCCGTTTGAATTGCAATAGTCCCAGTGGGAAGAGAGTCGTGATGGGCTTGCAACGCTAAAAGCACTGCTCTCATCTCTAAGACGTTTATGTGCAAGTGGCACTCGAAAGGTTGCCACGTGCCTTGGACTGTGCTGCCCTGATAATGCCCCCCCCACCCGATCAGGGAGGCGTCTGTTGTCAACGTGACGACTGGGGGGGGGGAGTGAAGGGTCTTCCTCGGAGAAGTTGAGGTGATGTGATCTACCAAGACAGTTGATTCTTGCATGATTGAGTTATCAATATGGTATGGGACATCGGGAGCTGTTGAAAGGACCATTGAGTAAACAGCATCCATTGGAGGATCCTCATGTGAAAGCGAGCTAAGGGGAGAAGGGGAATAGCTGCTGCCATGAGTCCTAACACCTTCAAAACTAGTCTGGCTTTGACTTTGTTGCATTGTAAGAGAAGGGAAACTTGGTTCCGAATGTCTGACACACTCTGCTCTGTGAGTCTGGCTGAAAGATTGAGTGTGTCTAAGGTGGCGCCTATAAAGGTAATAGATTGACAAGGCGACAAGGCAGATTTTTCAAAATTTATCGAAAAGCCTAGAGCTTGGCAAGACTGGATGGTGAAGTCCCTGGATAGAAGAAGCTGATGTCTGGTGGTGGCGGTAAGGAGCCAGTCATCTAAATATGGAAACACCTGGAATCCTTGACGCCTCAAGTGAGCTGCGACCACTGCCATGCATTTGGTAAACACATGGGGGGCTGTAGTGAGACCAAAGGGCAGGGCCCTGAACTGGTAGTGACTGGCTCCCAGCCTGAAGCGGAGATATCTCCTGGAGCGTCTGTTTATCTTGATGTGGTAGTACGCGTCCTGAAGATCTATCGAGCACATCCAATTGTCCTGACCCAAGAAGGGTAGAATGGACTGTAGCGTGACCATCCGGAATTTTGTTTTCCTGACATACTTGTTTAAGTAGCTGAGATCCAGTATGGGTCTCCAGTCCTCTGTTTTTGGTACCAAAAAGAATTTGGTGTGGATTCCGGATCCTTGCTGGTCTGCTGGGACTGATTGGATAGCTCTTTTTGATAGCAGCTTTGAAATTTCTAATGCTGCTTGTTCCCTTAGACCGGGTGGAACGTCTGGAAGGGATCTTTTGGGTTGGGATGGGAGGTGAACAAAGGGAATTTTGTAACCCTCGGATATGATCGACTGTACCCATTTGTCTTGAGTAAGGGAAAGCCAGGCTTTTGGGTACAGGGATAACCTTCCCCCGACTGCCTCCGAAGGTGGACAGCTGGGCAGCCCCTCAGGGATGCTGAAAGGGTTTGTCAGAGAACATTTCTCTGCTACCCTGGTTTTGCGGACCTCCTCTGCCTCTAGGGCGGCGTCTATTATTATTCCCCTTCTGCCTCTAGAGGGAATCGCCTTGTGCCAGATGAGACTCCCTGGGATTGTTTGCGGAACCACATCTTTCCTCCCCTCTGACCCTTGGGATAGGGTCTAGAAGGGGTGGGAAAACGGACTCCTACGGCAGAGAGTCTTACCTTCTACCTCGCACCTGGTCAATGTATCCTTCACCTGTGGACCAAACAAGGATGATCCATCAAAGGGAGAATTGGTGAAGGACGCCTTGAAAGGGTCCGCAAAGTTGCACAGCCGCATCCAGGCGTGACGTCGTAAGGCAACACCTGTGCCTGTGGCTCTACTCGCCCCATCTGCAGCATAAGAGACCAGTCGCATGGAGGAGTTAACGATGGAATTCAGGGTTGCCAACTGGGAGCTCATTGTGTCTTTGAACCCCTCAGCTGTAGGATCCTTTATCAGTTCACCCATATCCTTGAGTAAATCTCTCTGGAGCCAAGTGAAGTGGCATAAGTAATTCAGCGAACGCATAGAAAAGGTCGCTGATGAGAACATCCGCTTGCCGTACCTGTCCATGGTCCTAGATTCCTTATTAGGAGGATGGACAGGAACCAAAGGATCAGCTAACTCCTTCTTAGTGGCCGCAGCCACCACCATGGCATCAACAGGGACACCTTTGGATAAAAAATCTTTATCTCTAGGGGCAGTAATAAATTTAGATGGTCTCCTCGGGGTGGGTTCCACTGAATCAGGAGCCATCCAAGCCTTCCTTGCCACCACTTCCATAAGGGGGTCAAAGGGAGGGGACACCCAGGAGGTAGAAGGGCGAGCCAAATGCCTCAAGATACACTGACTCATCCTCCAAGGGTTAAGGGCTGGCCAGTTCCCCTCTGTTTCAGGATCTCAAGGATGTCAGCAAAGGAGACATCCTCAGAGGGGATCGAGGGAACCTTCGATTCCTCTAAGTCAGTGTCAGAGGTGATAGACTCAGGGAGTCAATGTGCTTCCTCTGCACTGCCTCTTCCTTGGGGATCTCCTACCGGTCAGGAGAGGCCTCGGAAGAGGAGGAAATTCCCAATGGGGAAACTTGAGGAGTTGGCTCTCTGCGGTCTAAAACAAGGGGGTGAGTAGAAATCACCGCAGGCACTGTAGATGGGGGGCTGAAGGAGCCGACTGTGGGGCAGAACCTGGTTCTAGCACGCTCCGCATGACCTCGAAGGCACCCCTGTCAGGCAAGGCCAGAGGCCCCCGCTCCGAAGAGACAAGGACCTCTCCCGGCACCGACAGGGACGGCTCCGAAGCCGAACTCACCAGCGCCGAAGCCCCGAGAGGGAGAGCGGGGTCGGACAAGGGTCAGATGCCACTCGCCCCCTCGGAGCCGACGAGGGAAGCTCGGCGCCGAGATCCCTCCAAGGAGGAGATCGGAGCAGATGACGGAGCCGAAAGGGAAGGTATCGGATCCGACGCACCGCCAGTCATGGCTCCGACAAGCCGTGGCTCCGAACTCAAAGGAGTCGGAGGAGGAATGTATTGGGGAACGGAAATAGCCGATGACTGTTGAGTCGGGCTATGCAGCATTTGGGCCAGTGCCTCGGACTTGAGAAGTCTACTCACTACCCTTTGCAAATCGTGGTCAGATAACCTGGAAGACCATGAGGAATGAGTTTTATGGCTCCGTTCAGAAAGAAGAGAGGATCCTGGCACCGAATGCACGGAGCCGATAGAGGGGGATCTGGACCTCTTCCTAGACTGTGGCTCCGATAAGAGTATCGGAGCCAACGGAGTTTTATCAGCCTCGGCTCCAGCCGGAGCCGAGGTAACAGTATGAGGCTTGGAAACATCGGCTCCGGCCGGAGCCGATGTCGAAGCCGACTCAATCTTTCCAGCAGTCAACTCTGAAACCGGAGCAGACTGTTTGGAAGTTTTAGAAGTCTTCCCCGACACAGACTGAGTCGGGGGGCCTTCAGGCTTTAATAAGCCCCGCAAGATTAATTTGTTCTTGCGTTCCTGCAGGACTCTAGGGCTAAAACCATGACAAACAGCACAAGAGTCCTGCAGGTGCAAAGGTCCCAGGCAATACACACAAGAAGTGTGACCGTCTGTCAGAGACATTTTCTGACAGCACGAGTCACACTTCTTGAAGCCTGAGACCTTAGAGTCTTTCGACATTGTAAAAGAAGTGCCTGACAACAACACAAACACACTACAGACACACCCTCTACTGAAAAAATTATTAAAATTATTAAATTATTAAGGCTAACGAGCCACAAATATACACACACACACACACAAGCCCTTAACTAAAGAACAACTAATTTAGTCACTAAAGGACTTGGGGAAGGGAGGGGCCGAAGGCCTATAAGATAGGGGAAGAAAGGAAGGAATATAGACCCGAAAAAAAAAAAAAACAGGGGTCAATTTATCTAACTATTTAATAAACTAAAAGGTAATGGTATGAGAGAAAAAAGGGGTTAAGAAATACCTAATATGGTAAAAACTCTAACTCACCTGCCTGAGCCGGTAGAAAAGCACCTCGTCAGCTATAGCGGCAAACGAGATCTGAGTAGTTACCGCCTAGCATTGTGGGATATAGGGGAGCCTCGAGCCGGTGGAATTAGCTCTCGAGCTTTAGTATTGGCCGAGTCGGAGCCGAGGATCGGCTCCAAACCCATCCAGCAAGAATGAAGGCGAGATTGACAACTTAACATAGTAGCTTTACTTGCAGATTATTTTGTACTCGATATAGCCAGAAAAGGATATTGGCAGTGTTGTGGAAAATTTGGAGACAGTTTAAGTTTTTTTTTAGGACAGAAAATAAATGAAGATAAAACAAAAGTTATAGCAGTAAACTATGTTCCCAAACATGAAATGGCTCTGCAGTACTCATATTTATGGGGACATTGTATTTACATGTTTGGAATGAAAATGATTATATTATGGTAACTAGGGATATTTGGAAAAGACTAAATAAAAAACAATACAAACAATGAGAAGTTGGAAACTCTTGACTACAGATACAGATAGTAAGGTACAAGCAGTGAAAATGTTTCAAGTTCCTTTAATATTATATACAATTGAGACAGTCTTATAACCAGAAGAGAAGCAGTGGACCATAATTAATAAAGAATTGAAGAAATGTATTTGGGAGGGCAAGCTGTTCCTACCCAAACAGCAAATTGATTTAGGAACATGAAGGGTCACTCCAAGTGAACAGGCCTGGTGCAATGACACACAAGGTACTCTAATTTTGGAAAGATTATGTAAACGCATCAAGATCCCCTAAGGTGGTTGCTGGGAAAGCATACAATACAGGCCTCTCATTGTCACCTGATGTTGGGTGCAATATAGTTGAGGGGAAGACAGCAACTTATGAGGTGTGCAAGGCTGTCTTGTTGGCACAATTCCAAATAAGAGGAAGGGTGTGATTCCATTACCTGCGTCCTTTGTGCTAGTCCTTCTGTTGGGTACCTACCATCCTGTCAGAAAGACGAGATACACTTTAGTCTTTCCCCTTCTCCTGAAGGTGGATGGCAGTACTACATGTCATGCTCCAACTCTTACACAGCAGAGAGAGTGCTGGTCAGATCTCTGAGCTCTTGATATGGAGACCACAAGAACATCTGGAAGGTTTCAGTGATTCAGACAATGAATGTCAACACATCTTCGAGATGAATGCTAGGATCCAGGTCTGAGTGGTGCAATGGTCAGGAGACTCTCTTACCAGAAATGCAACATCTCAGCATGCAGCAGCAGTACATTCTAAAGTGCAAATTCAAGGGAAAATTAAGAAATGTGCAAAGCTTACGCTACCAGATCAGAAAATCCCAAACACTTACCTAATGCAGAAAGCCCTCATAGGCAGACTGGCAAGACTCCCAAATGCATCTTTCTTTAGTGAACAGGCCTTTTACGTTAGTCTTTTGACTTTTAAAAACAATAATGCCAGCAGTTTTTTAATTCATGACAGCAGACTACCAATTAAGCTCTACCAGCAGCAAAAATCAGCAAATTAAGGACCATCTTTTTTTTTATCTGACTCCATGACAAGGACATGAAGCACTATGTAAGACTCCTATGACATAAGGTTACAAGCAGCAAACTGAGCACTGGAGGAGCTTTCTGCAGGGTACAGATATGAGGCTGGTTAACACAGGCTCAACTCATTCAGGGGGAAGATTGGTGGTGTGGAGATGGAAGGTGCACAGCCAAGGAGGTTGTCAGGGTATAAGCAATGCCCACAAAGAATGTGCATGCCTTTGGCCCTGTTAAGTAAAGCGTAATCACTGTATCTGGAATTGTCCCATCTGTAGAAGCATGCATATATTACTGGGCCAACAGAGCCAGCTTTAGCAGCATATATACAAGCCACCAAGAGGAAAATGGGGAATAAGGCTAAACAGAAAACTTGGATAATTGCTTCAGTTTAGGGGAACCTGATGGTCAAGCAGGCAACAGGGTGAAAAAAAGTGAGCGGAAAAAAGTTTTAAGATCATTAAAACTCATCAGACACAGCATTATGGAAATAAAAGACATTCTGGGGAAAAAGACAGCCTTCACTAACAATGTCATGTTTCACAACACTGCTTAATGATCTGGTATTCCCCAATACCATCTACCTGCTCAGACATTATTTTTCACATACATATGGCAACAACCAAGCTGCATCAATCCAGCCAGACTTAACACAAGAAAGAGGATTAAAATTTCAGAAAGATACAGGTACTCCCTCAGAGTGCATGATCACACTTATCCCTAAGACAAAGATGAGAAAAAAAAAAAAAACATAAATCAACATGTTTAAAAAAGACAATAAATTAGCCCTGTTTAAAAGGAATGTTAACTGATCAACCTTAACTCAAACTGAAATGGGGGGGTGGGGGGGTGGTACCTACCTCCGTAAACATGGCCGTAGTTCTGACCAGATCCCAAACGAGAAGCAGCAGTGTGAAAATGTAATCCCAAAGAATTCGATTTTAAATCCTGGATGGCTGGTGGCCTCATTATCTGCGTAGTGCCCACTTGTTCAGTAGTTCCCCGGATACTAAATGGATTAAACTGGTTGGCAGACACAACTTCTTGAAAATTTGATTTCTCACTGTTAGCTGAAAACAAACAAAAACAACTTATTTTTCACTGCTGCCTGGAAACATGCAGAAAACTATCAAGATATTCTGTGGCTAATGGAAATAGGAGCACTCATGGTAATTTACACAATTCTTTATCTTGAATGCAAATGATCCCAATAAAGTTACCTTTGCTAAGTATCAATATTAAACTAACAGAAATGTGAGCACACACCACATCAGATAATTCTGAGCAAGCCCTCTGGAGTCTATGGAAAACTAGGAGTGAAATACTTGTGCCTTCTAATAAGGTCTTATTGAAGCTTACGACATACCTCTGTTGGACCATACACAGCATCAAAGAAAGATGCAAACATGCCATCAGCATCCTCTTCTAATATAAGAGCTTGCACCTGTAAAACTGCATAAATTAAATAATTTTAGATTTGACTTACTTGTAACAAACCCATGCTGCCATAATGTAACAGCTGGACCATTCCATGAAAGGTGACTAAGGGAGGAAACAATGCACTTACTGCAGAGGTCCCATATGAAGACCAGCTGGTACAATCAGTGCATGCATATCTGTTCCATCTTTCTTCAGTGAGATGCACTGCAATAAGTGAAACACACAGGTATAATCCCAAGTGGTACCCTAAAATACAACTTCTATGGGAGCAGAAAGATATCTAAAGGCAGGAAGAGAAGGAAGAATTCAAGGCAGAATATCTTAGTGAACAGCCTCTTGTATAATGGAGGTCCAGTCTACAGAGATGCCCTCCCACTGCACACATTCCTCTAATATATTACAAGTATTCATACTCATGGTATCATAACTACGCACCTCAATAAATGAGGACTTTAAATTCTGGTGACAAAAGACATGTAGTATAAATAAGGACTTATTTAAATTCTGTTGACAAATCAACACATACAGCTACATTTCATGGAGCCTCTACCGCTAAGCCCATAAGGCAAGTCACCACACAACCCAACATTCTAGTCATTGGAGACTCCATTGTGAGACACACTGATGTCCCTCTCACCAGGCTGAGTAAGGAGAAAGTTATGGTCAGTTGCTTATCAGGGGCTACGATTCATCACATTACGCATGCACTCAGGTCACTGGATCACAATTACCAATATGACTCAGTCACAGTCCATGTGGGAGTAAATGACTTGAGACGTACCTCCCTAGACTATATGAAGAGACACATCATAGAGCTCTCGGAATATGCGTCTCAGGCTGGTTATGAGCCTAGCATTGAGCAGCATTTTACCTTCTCCAAGGATGGTGCTACCATATGAACAAAAGATGACCGACTTTAATAATTGGCTTAGCTTCTGGTGTCATTCTAAGGGGGTGTAATATTTATCAGCATGGAAGGAGATGGTCAACAGACCACGCTGCTTTGCCAGGGATGGTTTGTACCTCTCCCTCTAGACGTTTGAATATTAGCTAAAACATTGTCTTCCCCATAGTGCCTTTTTTAGGCAATGCCAAACTGAAAGTACTTCCAACATAGCAAATCAAATCCAAGAAAATCTAAAGGCTCGATGTTAGGAGCCTAAACAAAAAAAAATCCACTCCCTGGAAGCTCTCTCTACCCTAGAGAATGCTGATGTCTGTGCAGTCTCTAAGATGTGGTTTAAAGCCGCGGACAGCACACCAACAGTGCAGGGTTATAATGCCTTCCACACATTACACCAGCTACTTCACAGGCAGGGACTAAAGGTGGAGGTGTCTCTGTTTACATCAAAAATAAATATACCTCAAGACTGGTCAAACAGGACAATGCACTTGAGCTGCTCCATGTTCAAATCACCATAGGTAAAATCCAGTACCACTTCCTTGCAAGCTATAGGTCCCCCTCCATGACCCAGGAAACCTATACCATGTATTTAAACTTATTAGAAACACTAACCATCCAATGCAATACCATATTCATGGGTGACTTTAATTACCCCACTATTAACTGGGAATCCTATATGACATCAAACATACATGCACAGAGATTCATGGATTTTGTAAACACAAACTCCCTGGACCAGATAGTCAATTCACCAGCCAGGGGTGCAACCATACTGGATCTGGTCCTCACTAATATGGGAGAGTGCTGCATACACCCTACTACAATGCCTTCCCTGGTAAGGTCAGACCACAAAATGGTCTCCTCTGAAGTAAAACTAAAACCTGGACCACCAGCTAAACCGTGAATATTCAGGAACTATTCTAAGGTTAACCTCCTGCTATTAAGTAAGAACCCTGCACGATTTCAAGCCCCTATAAACCCTAAGAACACTTCTGCCTATGCAGAACTGGTCACAGAAACCCTGTACAAGAATGTTAATAGCTGCATAGCAGCAGCTGTACTCACCAGGAAGATGTACAGAACTAACAAAAAAAACAAGTCACCCAGGTGGAATTACAAAAATCAATCAGATATATAACAGGAGGAAGAAAATCATGGCAAAAATTAGGAGGTGCAAATATATCCAGCAGGATAAAAGCACTCTCATTAAACTAAACAAACAACTCAGAGGACAAAGTCTACCAAAGCCAAATAAGAGGCAAGTTTGACCTCCCAGGCCAAGGACAGCCACAAAGCATTCTTTAGCTATGTCCACAACCTCAAAGGCAATACACAATTGTGTGCAGAGCTCAATGGAACCACCTATACTGAGCCAGAAGATGTAGCAAACCTCTTGCCTTACAAATTCATCTCCAACTTTACTCCTCTCTCCTCCTCAACCTTCCATCAGGAAATATCATCAAATATAACTCCCCTTGCTATCACTAGGGAACAGGTCCATAATGCTCTCTCTAAGACCAATAACACTGCATCAATGGGCCCAGACAATATCCCAGGATGTCTTCTAAATAGCATGAAATATGACCAATTAGGGCCTCTGTAATTACTATTTTACTGTAGCCTCCAAACAGGCATTGTGCCTCATGAATGGAGAAAGGCAACAGTCATCCCTCTGCACAAAGGTGGGCCATCTACAGACCCTGGAAACTACAGACCCTTAGGTCTCTCTAGTCTTATATGTAAAGCCATGGAAAGAATCATCATGGAGATGATCAATACAGCTATAGTAAACCTCCAGACACTAGACCCAACCCAGTCTGGTTTTGTCAAGGGCAAATCATGCCTACTCAACTTGGTGGACTTCTTTGAGAAGGTCACCAAAGCAATGAAAGAGGGCAAAATTGTTCACACTGCTTACCTTGACCTGGCTAAGGCATTTGACACAATATCCCACTCGGGCATAGTTGACAAACTCAAGAGATTAGGTGCAAACCCATATGTCACACAGTGGACAGCCAAATAGCTCACAGACAGAACCCAGGAAGTTAGAACTGGGGAGTCCACCTCTACAAAGAGGCCAGTCACAAGTAGAGTCCCTCAGGGATCAGTCCTTGGGCCCCTCCTTTTGGCATTTACATCTCAGAAGTAAAGGCCAATGTCAGTGGTCTCTGGCTGACTAAATTTGCAGATGATTGCAAATTAGGAGTTGTCACTGAATCACACAGACACAAATGCTCTCCAGGAGGGGATGACAGACAAACAACTGGTGGTCTACACCTGTTCCTAGACTGCACTACACTAGATCCATGGTGTCTTCTTCCATCCATCTCAGCCTGAGTGAGATCACATCAAAGGCCAGCACTTCAGAATCTTGGCTTTGAAACTCCAACTCCCCTCCTATAATGCTCTGCATTACCTGATCTCCTTAGCTTGAGTTTGCCCTTGCCATACGTGACCCCAGTAAAGATATACTCTCTGAAAACTATATCAAGACCTAAGTGAAGTCTAGCAAAAGAACACTTCAGAAAGGGACAAAAGGTCCACTAGCAGCCAAAATACTTATGAAAACTGGAAAGGAGTCAGAGGGAGGCTATGTTAAGATGGACAGAAGAGGACAACACAGATCTAGCTCAATAACTACATCTCTTTCATATCTGATATTGCTTTTTTCCCCCTACCGCAGCCTGTGGGACAGAGTCTCCAGACAGACTGAACTGGATGGAATTAAGAGAGAGAATATCCTGATGAATGTTGGAGGCATATATAACCCTTGACCTAAACTGAATATCAAGTTTGTAATGAGACACAAAGGTACGAGTATTCAAGCAATTGGCAGATAAGCAAATACTGTCCAATGAAGCATGGCTAAAAAAGCCTTGGAATGAGATAGGATGGGTATAGATACATTTCAGGAAGACAGAGGGATTAGGACTGAATAAAGCATCTAAACAGGCCTAATGTCCTCAACTTGAGCAGCAGCACTAAGTGGGCCAATAACACCTCATGATATCTTCCTACCATTACAGGTACAATGATTTGATACTTAGACATTTTGTTAGGCACCTTTCTTTTGCCACTGGGATTTACAGCTTAAGGATGTTAATAGCTGGTTGTACTATGGAGGGAGGTGGTGAACCATCACCAGAAACATTTTATACTACAAGAAGATCCTAAGGTCTTGGGTCCAATAAAGAAAAGTTTTCTTGTTAAAAGTGGAATATTACTCAAAGGAGTAAATGTTGTAGAACTTGTCCAAGCAAAATGAGTACTGCACATGGCCGTTCGCTGATGGAACTTGTCTTCCACTAGCATACCAACTAACCATGAAGGCAAATATTCGTAATAGCTGTAATCAGACATGTAAACAGCAAGCCACACTGTTCTTAAACTGCTACAGGATATTTTTCACACTCTGAAAGAAACCTAAAAGGAACAGACAGACAGACTGACATTCAAATATTTGCTTTGCACAACAAAAAACAACTGAAGATGACATGAGATGCTCAAACTTTTAGCCATAAGTTGGATCAAAGTCCTGTAAAAGGAAATTTAGTTGAGCCATATAAATGTTTAAAGAGCTCTACAAGTTAGACCAGAAGGGCGGATCTCTGTGCAAAGTTAATTCCCATGTAAAAGTATTCTACTGCAGCACTGATGTGTACAATTAACATGTGATGGTTTCAGGGGCTGGGTATGCTCTTGCTGGCTTGCATGTTGTGCATGTGTCAGTAAAACACACACAGATGCGTGAAAGCTTCAGAGTAAACAAACTGGAACAGAAGGGTAAACCCAGCTGCAAAATAAGCATAGATAGTGACAAATACTGGATCATTTAAGTTTCTGTGTGGGTGTCTGATCATAATATCCTGCATTCAAACTGATCTTAAAATAGTTTTTTTTTTTTTTTTCCATCTTTACAAAAATAAATTTCATCTTACCTTGTTTGTTGCCTGTTACAGTGGACAGGCTAAGCGAGCCAAGTGCATCCTCTAACTCCTTCACTTGATTTATTAACCTTTGGCCTTTATCAGGTAGTGCTCCAACATTCACAGCTGCCAGTGTTGCCTACAGGAAAAACACAGTAAACAAAAGAATAAGCAAACTCTGAAAAAGATCAAATGCCATGTGCTGCTAATGAGTGTTACATTATAGCCCAGTGTTTCCTTCCCTCTCTAACTGCCTACTTGGAGACTCATAGCAAGTCACTTAACTGGACAATGTTCTTGGCTCACCTCAGAGAACAGGCTTCTGCAAGCAAGCTACATGTAAATGGCTATTATATACTGTCAAATCTAGCAAGACAACTTCCAATAACTGCAAAAAATATATATATAAATAAATAAACCTCAGAAGACACTGGTCAATAAAATAACCCAATCAATTCCAATCTCCAAGAACTGAAAAGTTTTTGTGTTGGTCATGAGCATGTAACTGCTAAGGGAGCAGGAAAGACGACATTGCAGACTTTATAGTAGAAGTTCACGCCTTCCTTTTTAACATTATGTTTAAATACAGCTGCCAAATCATTACAGAATACCAAAATAAAACTCCAGACGTACAGTATCTTTATTTTATATTTACAGACCTTCCATCTCCAAACTGTTCTCATGCTCAAGTCTACACAATACTTACTTTTAGTCTTTAAAACACAATTCCTATATTTGAAAACCTGGTGTGATAAGATTAGTTACAAGTAGTTATCATAAAGATAGTTTATTTAAGTTTGCTTGCTCATTACCATTTGCTTACCAAGATTGTTCATTCTGGCACAAGTTGCCCCAGTTTATTGGGAGCCCAGGGATAAAACATCCAACTATAAAACATGCACAAAAGGTACAAAAACCAGATCAGCAAAATTACAATAACTTTAAGCAATTTAGCAAAAAGAAAGCAAACAGAAAAAAAGTTATGTACTCACCATAACATTCCATTTGAGTTATTGCTCTTCATTTGTCTTCAATCTGTGGGTACTTGGATCCAGCACAGTTCCAACTTGGATGCATTTCCAGCATCTGATCCGAGCTCCAAGCTCCTCCCCTACCCATAAAGCCCCTGTGTCTGACTCCACCCTTCAGAAAGAGTTTATTGCCCACCAAAGCATCCCAATCGGATCCAAAAAATTATCCCATGACAAGGATCTCCCTAAGCAAGCAGAGGAGAACAAAGGCATACCCATATGGTGACCATTCTTCTTCTGGCCAGACCATCACACAGCCTACGCCAGGCAGGGGGGAAAGAGGGAGGATGGCTGAAGACAAATGAAGAGCAACAACTCAGATGGTCCATTATGGTGAGTACATAACTTCTTTATTTGAAGTTGTTGTCTTCATTTGGTCTTCAACCTGTGGGACAGAGTACCAGCTACTAAACACCTGGGAGGCCCTCGGGGAAGGATATTCCTGAGCATGGCGGAGCCAAAGGATGCCCTGTTCCTGGACAGAATGTCCAACTTGTAATGAGATATGAAAGCATGTGAAGAAGCCCAAACAGCCACAGAACAAATGTCATCTAAAGACACTCTGGACCAAAAGGCAGCTGAAGTAGCCATAGATCTAGTGGAATGCGCCTTTACATGACCTGGGAGGGATAAACCTCTACTCGAATAAGCCAGAGTAATACACCCGGAAATCCCAGGGGCAATGGTGACCTTAGACACTGATTTCCCTAAAAAAAAGGGCTTAGTATAGGAAATAAGTTGGTCAGACTTAAGAACGGACTTCGTCCTATGCAGTTAAAAATGTAACTGTCTGTCCATGTCCAACAAGTGGAGTTTGTACTCGCCCTTATTTTGAAAATTTTGAAAGAAAACTGGGAGATTATCACTTGATTAAATTTGGCTTCCAAAGCTACTTTAGGAAGAAAGGATGGATTAGTACACAGGGACACCCTGTCCTTATGAAATACCAAATAAGGAGGCTTGACAACGATACTTGAAGCTCTGAAACCCTCTTGGGAGATGTAATAGCGACCAAGAAAGCAGTCTTCTAGGACAGAAACTAAGTCGACTGAGGCTGTAAGCTCAAAGGGGGGAGAGACCAAAGCTTGCGGAACAAGCGTGAGATCCCAAGGAGGCGTTGGGTCCTTAACCGGTGGCCGAAGTTAAAAGGTGCCTTTCAAAAAGGCTTTACAAAGCTTAGAAGAAGCTAGAGAAGCCATATTGTCACCTACATGAAAGTTACATAAAGCTGCCAGTTGGACTTTGATAGTAGATGGGGAGGAGCTTGGATCAGATGCTGGAAACGCGGCAGAGTAGGATCCATGCCGGATCAATGTACCCACAGGTTGAAGAGCAAATGAAAACAACTTCAGATCACATTGTAAAACAAACATAAAAGACAATGGTACATATCAACAGATATGTTTAGGTCATGAATAAAATCTAATAAGTACAACAATGGTGTGAAACAAATAGTGGGGGGGGGGTGAATATGCAAGAGCATGCTTTTAAAAAGTGAGATTTGAGGAAAAAGGTATTTTAGTAATGTATTACTGGAAGTGATCGTTGCAGAGCAGCAAGGTAAAAAAAGGCAAGACTCAGAGGAAACACCTGGAAAACTGGTAGAGATGCCAGTACAGAAAGTGGCTTGATCATGCATTGGATGTGGTACAGGCTGATAGACAATAAGTAGTAAGCTGAGCGAGACAAAGACGGAGTAAGAAAATACAGGATTACTGCCTCAAATAATGGCTGTAAGGTGCTAGGGGGGTATGGTAGACACAGAAGGGACATGATGTGAAAGGGGATGAAAGAAGAAGGGAAGAGAAAAATCAAAGCAGTAAGCCAGCAGATGTAGAAGGGGAATAGAAGGAAGCAATAAAGAAGGGATGTCAGTAAGAAGTGGTAAAGAAAGGGGCATGGATATTAAGTGATTTAGGGAGAAAGAAAGGCTGTAAATATATCAGTATAGTGTCATTAAATGAGGTGAAGGACAACATAGCCTAGAATAATACTGTGTGAATGGATAGAAATTTTTGTCTAACCAGGAGATGGGCAGGAATACAGCCATGTGTTCAACTGGATGTTGTAATTCAGCCTTGAAAGATTTAATTGGAGGGATCTGTTTAAGGGCAAAGGGAGATGGAGTGCAGTGTTATATGATTTAGCTATTAGCAGTAGTGTATCTACTGTGCAAAGAAGCCTGTTTGGCGAGTTATGTTAAGCATGCAAGCTAGGTGAAGGCATTTTTCAGGTTTCTGAATAAGTTTGCATGGTAAGTAGATAGAGTCAAGAAGTGAGACAGTCCTAGCAACTGCAGTTGTTTTAATGCTCGATAATGGTAAGATTTCTATATTGCATTAGCAGAAAATCTGGCTACTTTGTTGATGCATTGCTCAAAGAGATTTGTCTGAGTTGCCTTAAGTATAATGACAATAACAACTGCATAGAGGAGAGTTGGAAGGAGGAAAGCTGAAGCAAGGTTTTATCCCATAAAGGGTGCCAATTTTGTGACTATTTTATTATATCCTTTACATGATCGTCAAATTTCAAGATATTATCAATTATTGCTCTTAACAGCCTAGTGTGGGTTACTAATTCGATTTTTATGTTGTTTGTAGAGATTGTGGGGATGGTGAACCTTCTGTGTTTGGCGTGTCAAAAGCTCCTGACACAAAATAATTCAATGCACTTCACATGAGCAACAAATGCCAAAGCAGTGTCTTTGGTAATGCGGATGTTTGTGATCGCTGGCGTGTCACCCAAAACGTTGCAGTGTGTGTCATCTTTGACACGCGCGTCATCGGTTTGCTGGATTTCAGAGTAGAGAGTTGTTTTGGAGTGAAAATAATGACCTTGGATTTTTAGGGTTTAGAAGAAGCTTGGAATCAGACTGCCATGTTTAAAAACAGGTAAGGAAATCTTGAGTTAAGTTGTTGTAGTGTATCCAATTGTTTTTAGCAACACGAATATGAGTGACGTCATCTGCATATTGAATAATTGCTGCATGCGTGCTTGTCGAGTACAGGTCATTCACAAATACGTTGAATAAGAGCACAGAATAGAGCCCATGGGGCTCAGACTGCTATGGGAAGGAAAGGGAAGAAGTTATTTTTGACATTTAACAGCCTGTTGTCTGCAGGACAGATAAACTGCCAAAATAGAGTGTGTGGGTGTTATCTAGACATAGAAATTACAATT
This sequence comes from Protopterus annectens, assembly GCF_019279795.1. Lineage (NCBI taxonomy): Eukaryota > Metazoa > Chordata > Ceratodontiformes > Protopteridae > Protopterus > Protopterus annectens. The sequence continues at coordinate 1,738,589,110 of NC_056735.1, read as the reverse complement.
TTTGTAGCAGTTCCTTGTGTGAAGCTGTGTCAAAAGCCTTCAATACATCTAGGAAGACAGCAAAGACTAGGTTTCCTACAGTTCTGTTTTGATCTACAGTGGTTATGAAGTTTAAGAGGGACATGTCAACCCAAGCATTAGGGAGGAAGCCATGCTGTGTTGGAAATAGCAGATTACTGTCTGAAATAAAGGAGTTAGTTGTGGATGGATACATTTCTCAAGGATGTGGAGAGAGAATGGCTATGTCTGTATTTGGTAACATATGTGGAAGTGCTGCCTTTATGCAAGGGTAATATGTAAGATTTTTCATTCACAGTTTGGGAACGCAGCTTTCTTTAATGAATCAGTTAATTAATATAGAAGCTGGGTAGGCCAGAGCATCTGTTGACATTTTAATGTATTCTCCTGATAGATCATCTGGGGTAGCACTGGTGGGCTTCAATTTTAGAATTTTTTTTTTTTTTGGGGGGGGGGAGATTTAGGACAGAAGTTACAGAGCTGATGAAGTATGCACTGAATTGAGAGGCCAATTTATATGACTGAGGGACAACAGAGGAGCTAGGTTAGGTGACTTGGCCAGGATTTAGCACATGTTAAATGAAGACCAGAAGAGATTTGGGTTCTTCTGATTTAAAGTTTTGGGATTCGTAGGATACATGATATGATAACATAACTTCTTGTCAAATTTAATTCTTTGCTCAGTGAAATTTCTGGAGGTATCTATATTTTTGTATGTTATACTTTTTTCCAGGTTTCCTATGCTTTGTCCTTCTGGTTAATAAGTAGTTTGGTTTGTCTGGAGAAGCACAGCACTGGATTTACTTAGATTCCTTTGGTTCCTACAAGAGTGTGTACATATAGAATATTGAGGAAAAGAGGTGAGATGAAGAAAACTTTTTGGATGGAGGAGAGATAGCAAGAATGGTTGTATCTGTGAAGTTTATGGATACTGTGGTGGTCCCTTACAGCAAAGGTATACATATAGAATATTGAGGAAAGGAGGTGAGATGAAGAAAACTTTTTGGATGGAGGAGAGGTAGCAAGAATGGTTGTATCTGTGAAGTTTATGGATACTGTGGTGGTCCCTTACAGCAAAGGTATGGAGGTGGCTGCTTAGAGTACCATAGGAGATAAACTGTTTTGGTAGTTAGAGAGGATACAATCTAAAGGTGGATTTCTTGTCAGAATGCTTGCTCTCCCTAGCTGGGGATGTAATACACGGTTTTAGCCCATAAAAGCTTACTCCATCAGAGGGGGTCACTGCTTATGGTCTTGCCAGTCGATATTTAGATTTCTCATTATGACAATTTCCTGTGAAATATCTGAGGAGGCCCAAGAGAAGAATTCTGATGTAATTGTACTTTTTCTAGAGGAATATAAATTCCTGTTATGCATGGGGACTTGTGCTTATTCAGTTTCAGAAAGGACATAAGGATTTCAACATTATTTATTTATGGGGAAATGAAGAATGAAAGGTTAAGTTAAGAGAATTGTTGTAAGGTATATAACCCACCATCTAGTCTTAAAATACTGCATCTCAAAGGTAGAATTTCCTTGTATTTTATATTTTGCTTTAGACAAGAAGACTCAGTAGCTACATAACATTTGGTTAGTGGTGCATTATCCATACATGGAAGTTTATTTCTAACATTTCTTACATTTACATTTTTACATTAAAAAGATGCAGTTTGGATAATTTAGTAGTTTGAGAGGAGCAAGACTGTGAGCTTGAAAACATTGAGGACCAGGATTTGGGTGGATACCCCGCCTATACAGTCTGATAGTCAGGACCGAGTGTAGGACAGAGGGGGGTCACTTACATTTGGACTGGATCCTAAATTCTACTTTTAGGAGTATTTGATTTGGTGCTAAATGTCTGGTTTTGAATAGGTGAATGAAAGTTGACAGGAATAAGCCTGGAGATGTACTGAAGTTACAATGGGTGATGTTTTGAGTCTGTAAAAAGGCACTTTGTTATGACAGTGGGTTTTTGTGGAGTAGGAGATGATGAGATGTTTAGTATTTTTGTACTAGTGGAGTAGGACTGCTGATTAATTGAAAAAGCAGCAAGACTAGGTGAGGTGATATGAAGAATTAGAGGAAGTTTTGCTAGAAAAACTAGGGTGCGAGTGCAGTGACAGAGGATGATGATGATAACTAGTGTGGATATGGTGGTATAGGACTAAGTTTAGCTACATATATAACGGGGAAATTATTATAGGAGTGAGGAGGATTAAAGAAAGGAAGGATATTAAACAGTAGATTAGCATGCATTATTGAGTAAGAAAAGGTAGTAAAGTGAAATTACTGATTTCTTGTGTATGGATGTAGACAGATTAGGGTACAGTGGAGTAAAGCAGTATAGAGAGATTATAGGAAGGCAGAGAGATATTATAGAGGATGCAATGAGAGACCATAAATATTAATCTTTTTGTAGTATATGAAGACAGATCAATGGGATGAAGGGAAGAGGGTGTTTTGCAAGTGATTTGCTTAGAGGTACTGTCATGGAGGGGTCTGGGTAGGAGTAGATATAGTTCAAATCAGCATGGGAGACATCCAGTGGAGGCTGGACAGCAGCAGGATCAGTAGCTGCCTTTTTTTGCTTTTTCTTAAGTGGTGGCTGAACTTCGGGGCAGGCGGATTTGGCTATGGTACCCTGAGCCAAAAGCTTCAGAAGGATGACAGATGACAGAAGGCCTGTCCACTGAAAGGCACACTAATATGACAAGACTGTTGCACTGGGGGTTGTGCAAACACGATATGGGAGTAGTTGAAAAGCACTGGAAACACGAACCACAAAGTTTTGCAGAGAATAAAAGTTGTTTATAGCTACCTGATGGGTTCAGCCATTACTAACAGTTCAAAAACAGGATGCAAGAAAACCAGATGTAGTAGTCCAGGAAAAAAAAAAGAACAAAATAGCACTGATCTTTGAAATTGACACACCAAGTGATTACAGTGTCTTGTGTACAGGCAGACACAAAGTCATAAAAAACAGGATTTGCAAGCAAAAATGAAAGCAATATGGAAGGAGGATACCCAGACAGCTCCAATAGTAATATGAGCAGAAGGTCTAATAAATCGTACTTAGATATGCTGCTATTTCTTCTTTTGGCTGCTCCCGTTAGGGTTGCTACAGCAGATCAACTGTTTCCATTTCTTCCTGTCCTCTGCATCTTGCTCTGTCACACCAACCACCTGCATGTCCTCTCTCACTACATCCATAAACCTTATCTTAGGCCTCCCTCTTTTCCTGTTACCTAGTAGCTTCAACCTTGGCATCTTTTTCCCAATATACTCTGCATCCCTCCTCAGCACATGTCCAAACCAATGTAATCTTGCCTCTCTGGCTTTGTCTCCAAACCTTCCAACCTGGGTTGAGCCTCTAATATACTTATTCCTAATCCCGTTCATCCTCATCACACCCAGTGAAAATCTTAACATCTTCAACTCTGCCACGTCAAGCTCTGACTCCTGCCTTTTTGTCAATGCCACTGTCTCCAACCCATATAACATAGCTGGTCTCACTACCTTCTTGTAGACCTTCACTTTCACTCTTACTGGTACTCGTTTGTCGCAAATCACTCCTGACACTCTTCTCCACCCACTCCATCCTGCCTGTACTCCACTGCATCCTGCCTGTACTCTCTTCTTCACCTCACTTCCACACTCACCATTACTCTGAACTGTTGATCCCAAGTACTTAAACTCATCCACCTTAGCCACCTCTACTCCCTGCATCCTCACCATTCCTCTATCCTCCCTCTCACTCACACACATATATTCTGTCTTAGTCCTGCTGACCTTCATTCCTCTTCTCTCTAGAGCATATCTCCACCTCTCCTGGGTCTCCTCCACCTGTTCCCAACTCTCACTACAGATCACAATGTCATCTGCAAACATCATAGTCCACGGGGACTCCTGTCTGATCTAGTCTGTCAACCTGTCCATCACCACTGCAAATCAGAGCTGATCCTTGATGTAATCCCACCTCCACCTTAAACGCATCCGTCACTCCCACCGCAGACCTTACTGCTGTCACATTACCCTTGTACATATCCTGTACCACTCTTAATTCCATATGAATTATGAAAGGAATCGATTTTGGGCACACTGTGGGTACTGCAAAGCACTTTTGGCTAAAATCAAAGCTTTAAACAATACTAATTTCTGAACTTTAATCATTGCCTGACTTAGTAATGGGGTCCATTCCTACCATGATATTAGAAACCCAAAAGATTTGGAGAAATTAAAGAGACTCTTGAGGAAGTAAGGTTTACTTTGTACCACAAAACAATATTCCATCCGAGGCTACAGCATACCTCTCAACTTCTTAGAGCAAAAAATCTGGACAAAGCCCCAAACAATGGGGGGGGGTTCAAATGCCCAAAACAAGGACAATTTTTAAATAGTGCTCTTACAAACTTAGAAAGTTGACAGAATAACAGACTTCACGTTAGCATGAATTTTCTGAAGGGTATCAAAGTCTAAAACTCAAATGTCTGTCATTTTCTGACTTCAGTCTTTAATGAATTGTCAATAATTTACCAGGAAAAAAAAATTTTATTAAAAATGTACCATAAATGTGAGCCAAACATCTGGACATTCTGAGAAAATCTGTACAGTTGAGAGGTATGGGCTACAGTTCAAATTAAGAGATGGAAGACTCTCTCAGTTATCCTGTAATTAGTGTGTTATTGTATGGCAGCTCCATTCATTTTTTTTTCTTTTTACCATGGAAAAGTTTAGATCCTACACCACATTGCTTTAAATCTCTCTCTGTAACAGAGTCTATTACTTCTTTATTTTGTAAGGGCACTGCCCCTTGAAATAGATGTTCTCTCTGTACTTGGTGACTTTAAGAGAAGTAAAGGAAGCTTCAGTGGAAAGTGTTTATGGTTGAAATACTAATGAGTTGTCTATGGTACTCTCTGTTCTTGTGAATTATTTAATGTAGGGTAGACAAAGCTACTTCAATGTGAGAATTAAATAACATACTTCAAAATTATTACAAATTAATATTCTTAGCCCTGTGGCAGTACATTTTAAGAAGCATCATACTAGTCAATCTAATGGTTTGAAAGTTTCTACCTTGGAAAAAGTACAGGTTGGCCTTAAAGTGGGCAGGGATTTAAGACTAGTATTACAACAGAAAGATTATTCAGACTAAAATGCAGTGCATTGGTCTATGGGGGTTAAATCAGTTTCCTCTCATTGCTATGTCTAAATAGCCAATTAAATTTGTGACTTTTTTTTTTGCTGTTACTGGTTCTGTTAACTGTATTCTCAACTTTATTGATTTCATGATGTAATTAATGTTTTTGAATTTTATATATCTGTCTGGTTTCTGTTTTTATCTTCCCAGAAAGGCTTGTTGCCAAGATGCTTGGGGAACAAAGTGATTACATATTTGGAAGTTGTGTCATTATTTAAAACAGTATGCCACAAGAACTGTACAATATTCAGGTTGAACTAAGAAAGAAATCAAAAGCCTAGGAAGGAACTATTCAGAACATTACGCTGTCAAGAAAAAGGTTAAAACAATGAAATGGTCAGACGTGAAGGTTCACCAGAACCACAAAAAGGATGAAAGTTAGTAAGTTAAGTAACAAAATGTGACACATTTTCACACTAAATATGCACATTTCTAGTATGCAACCTTGGACCATTTCTGTGATGTTTTTGCTTAGATGCATGGCAAAACAATCTAGACAGGAAGTTATTTTGCAAAGCATTACTAGTAAAAGGGAATAGGTTTGCAGTCTAGAATTTTTTTCACATGCCATGCCATGCTAAATAAAACCATATGACATTAGTCTTACCACTAACAAGATCTTAAGGAAAGAATATGAACAGGGGAAGAAAGTACAAGACAAAAAAAAAGATAGTAAGAAAATCTAGCTATTTGCAGATAAAGGAGAAAAAAAGATACATCTGTGTACTTTCCTGAAACAAAAGCCAGAGAGAGTTGCTCTCTTTGGCATCCTTGGTTCTGTGTAGGCAAGTACCAGAGTTACCTGTGGATATCTAGAAGGCAAAACATTCTAATTCCCTTCACTTTCTGCTCTGTAGAAGAAAACAGGAAGTTTGATAGTATGACTGTGGAGGAAAGTCCAAGACTACTTCAGGCAAGATGGAGGGCTTAATTCTAGACTCGCCCTGTCTCTATACAGTACGGTGTACAGCTCCTTGCATGTAAAAATAAGAAGTTATGTACCTACCATAACGTTCCATGTTAGTTGTCTTCTTCTCGCCTTCTTTCTTGCTGGATGGGTTCGGAGCCGATCCTCGGCTCCAACTCGGCCAATACTAAAGCTCGAGAGCTAATTCCACCGGCTCGAGGCTCCCCTATATCCCACAATGCTAGGCGGTAACTACTCAGATCTCGTTTGATAGCTATACCAAGCAATCCTAGTCTCCCTAGAATGGAGTAGGGAAACCCACCTCAAACAGTCTGCGTAAAGAAAAAGCAGACCTCAGTAAAGATAGAAGAGGTGGGAGAAAGTGTGGGAGTAACAAATTTCGGAAGAAGAAACACAAAAGAATTCCGGTCGGTCTGTCCAGGCTTGGGGGAAGGAGGGAGGGACGCAAGAAAGAAGGCGAGAAGAAGACAACTAACATGGAACGTTATGGTAGGTACATAACTTCTTAATGTTAAGTTGTCAATCTCGCCTTCATTCTTGCTGGATGGGACCGTGTCCCTAGCACCTTATCCCGGGTGGCCTATCAGAACAGACTCTTGAGAACAGTGGAACCAAAATTGGCACGGCTTCTGGAAACCATGTCCAATTTGTAATGTGAAATGAATGTATGAGGAGAAGCCCAGGTGGCTGCTGCACAAATTGAATCTATTGGCAACCTGTCCTGAAAGGCTATGGATGTAGCTAATGCCCTAGTTGAATGAGCTCTAGGTCTTGAGGGTAGTTTTTGATGTCTGATCTCATAGATGAAAGTAATTGTAGACGTGAGCCATCTAGAAAGGGATATTTTAGTGACTGGAAGGCCCAATCTACCTTCTGCATATGACAGAAACAATTGATCAGATTTCCTGAATTGTTTAGTCCTGTCTAAGTAATATCTCAGTTGGCGATGAACATCCAAAAAATGCAGCTTTTGCTCTGACCTATTTGAATAGTTAGGGAAAAAAAACGGGAGATCAATAACTTGGTTTAGGTTAATTTGAGAAGAAATTTTAGGTAAAAAGGATGGATTAGTCCGGAGGGATACCCTGTCTTTGTGAAAAACTAAGTAAGGGGGACGACTGCACAGAGCATGGAGTTCAGATACTCTTTTCGCTGAAGTTATAGCTACCAGAAAAAGTGTCTTCCAAGAAAGCAACTTCAGAGAACATGAAGCCGCCGGTTCAAAGGGGGGAAGAATTAAAGATGCCAGAACCAAGTTCAAATCCCATTGAGGCGGAGGGTCTTTGATTGGAGGTTTGAGAATAAATACACCCCTTAAGAAGGCTTTACAGAGTTTGTGAGCCATGATGCTGGATTCTGAGACACCAACATGAAAATTTGATATGGCAGCCAATTGAACTCTAATGGTTGATGCAGAAGATCCTAAATAAAAGAGTACTGCTAGAAAGTCTAAAATAGACTGGATAGGTGCAGTAAAGTGATCTATGTTTTTCGATGATGACAAAGGGAAAAACGTTTCCACTTGCTAGTATAAATCTTCTGGGTAGAGGATTTATGAGAGGCTATCAAAATATCTTGGACCGACCGAGATATTGAGGGAAGCCTGGCTAAGGTTGGAATCGGAGAAACCACGCTGTGAGGTTCAGAGAAGACAGAGATTGGTGCAGCTGACCCGATTGATGGGTAATCAGATCTGGTACTGGGTCCAGATGCCAAGGCTGCTCCAAAAGGTAACGATGAAGAAAGGGAAACCATATCTGTCGAGACCAGTAAGGGGCAATGAGGATCATTGTCACTCTCAAGGCGATGGCTTTCTGAATTAGTTGAGGTATCAGTGGAAAGGGGGGAAAGGCATACAGAAGTCCCCGGGGCCAATCGTGGACTAGAGCGTCTCTGGTGGGATGGCCTGGTAACGGGAAGAGAGTGAAGAAGTCGTGACACTTGCTGTTTTGGGGAGTAGCAAAAAGATCGCAGCAAGGGTGGCCCCATCTTAGGAATACTTCTTCTAGAACTGATTTCTTTAGAGACCACTCGTGTGGCATGAGAATTGCTCTGCTCAATTTGTCTGCAATAATGTTAGATTTCCCGGGAATATGCGTTGCTATCAGAAAACGCTGAGAAGAGATCGCCCATTGCCAAAGTCTGAGTGCTTCTCGACATAAAGGGTATGATCTGGTTCCGCCTTGTTTGTTGATGTACCACACTACGGACATGTTGTCCGTTTGAATTGCAATAGTCCCCTTGGGAAGAGAGTCGTGAAAGGCTTGCAACGCTAAAAGCACTGCTCTCATCTCTAAGACATTTATGTGCAAGTGGCACTCGAAGGGTTGCCACGTGCCCTGGACTGTCCTGCCCTGATAACGCCCCCACCCCACACCCGATCAGGGAGGCAGCTGTTGTCAACGGGGGAACTGGAGGGGTGGAGTGAAGGGTCTTCCTTGGAGAAGTTGAGGTGATGTGATCCACCAAGACAGTTGATTCTTGCATACTTGACTTATCAGTATGGTATGGGACATCGGGAGTTTTTGAAAGGACCATTGAGTAAAAAGCATCCATTGGAGGATCCTCATGTGAAAGCGAGCTAAGGGGAGAAGGGGAATAGCTGCTGCCATGAGTCCTAACACCTTCAATACCAGTCTGGCTTTGACTTTGACACATTGTAAGAGAAGGGACACTTGGTTCCGGATGTCTAACACCCTCTGCTCTGTGAGTCTGGCTGAAAGGGTCTGTGTATCTAAGGTGGCGCCTATAAAAATAATAGACTGACAAGGCGACAAGGCAGATTTTTCGAAATTTATTGAAATGCCTAGAGCTTGACAAGATTGAATGGTGAAGCCCCTGGATAGGAGAAGCTGATGTCTGGTGGTGGCAGTAAGGAGCCAATCGTCCAGATATGGAAACACCTGGAATCCTTGGCGTCTCAAGTGAGCTGTGACCACTGCCATGCATTTGGTGAACACCCGGGGGGCTGTAGTGAGACCAAAGGGCAGGGCCCTGAATTGGTAGTGATTGGCTCCCAGCCTGAAGCGGAGATATCTCCTGGAGCATCGGTTCATTTTGATGTGGTAGTACGCGTCCTGAAGATCTATTGAGCACATCCAATTGTCCTGACCCAAGAAGGGTAGAATGGACTGTAGCGTGACCATCCGGAATTTTGGGTCTGGGTCTCCAGTCCCCTGTTTTTTTTGGTACCAAAAAGAATTTGGAGTAGATTCCGGATCCTTGCTGGTCTGCCGGGACTGATTGGATGACTCTTTTTGATAGCAGCTTCGAAATTTCTAATGCTGCTTGTTCCCTTAGACCGGGTGGAATGTCTGGAAGGGATCTTTTTGGTTGGGTTGGAATATGAAGGGAATTTTGTAACCCTCGGATATGATCGACTGTACCCATTTGTCTTGAGTTAGGGAAAGCCAGGCTTTTGGGTACAGTGATAACCTTCCCCCGACTGCCTCCGAAGGCGGACAGCCGGGCAGCCCCTCAGGGGTGCTGAAAGGGTTTGTCAGAGAACATTTCTCTGCTACCCTGGTTTTGCGGACCTCCTCTGCCTCTAGGGCGGCGTCTATTATTATTCCCCCCTCTGCCTCTAGATGGGAATCTGCCTTGTGCGTCAGATGAGACTCCCTGGGATTGTTTGCGGAACCACATCTTTCCTCCCCTTTGACCTTTGGGATAGGGTCTAGAAGGGGTAGAAAAACGGACTCCTACGGCAGAGAGTCTTACCTTCCACCTCGCACCTGGTCAATGTATCCTTCACCTGTGGACCAAACAATGATGATCCATCAAAGGGAGAATTGGTGAAGGACGCCTTGAAAGGGTCCGCAAAGTTGCATAGCCGCATCCAGGCGTGCCTTCGTAAGGCAACACCTGTGCCTGCGGCTCTACTCGCCCCATCTGCTGCGTATGAGACCAGCCGCATGGAGGAGTTAACAATGGAATTTAGGGTTGCCAACTGGGAGTTCATTGTGTCTTTGAACCCCTCAGCTGTAGGATCCTTCATCAGTTCACCCATATCCTTGAGTAAATCTCTTTGGAGACGAGTGAAGTGGCATAAGTAATTCAGCGACCACATTGAAAAGGTCGCTGACGAGAACATCCGCTTGCCGTACCTGTCCATGGTCCTAGATTCCTTATTAGGAGGATGGACAGGAACCGAAGGATCAGCTAACTCCTTCTTTGTGGCCGCAGCCACCACCATGGCATCAACAGGGACACCTTTGGATAAAAACTCTTTGTCTTTGGGGGCGGTAATAAATTTGGATGGTCTCCTCGGGGTGGGTTCCACTGAGTCAGCAGCCGTCCAAGCCTTCCTTGCCACCACTTCCATAAGGGGGTCAAAGGGAGGGGACACCCAGGAGGTAGAAGGGCGAGAACCAAACACCTCAAGATACACTGACTCATCCTCCGAAGGATTAAGGGCTGGCCAGTTCCCCCTCTGTTTGAGGATTTCAAGGATGTCCGCAAAGGAGACATCCTCAGAGGGGGATCGAGGGGACCTTCGATTCCTCTAAGTCAGTGTCAGAGGTGATAGACTCAGGGGAGTCAATGTGCTTCCTCTTGCACTGCCTCTTCCTAGGGGGATCTCCTGCAGGGTCAGGAGAGACCTCGGAAGAGGAGGAAATTCCCAATGGGGAATCTTGAGGAGTTGGTTCTCTGCGGTGTGGGACAAGGGGATGAGTAGAAATCACCACAGGCACTGTAGGTGGAGGGGCTGAAGGAGCTGACTGTGGGGCAGAACCTGGTTCTAGCATGCTCTGCATGACCTCGAAGGCACCCCTGTCAGGCAAGGCCCGAGGCCCTCGCTCCGAAGAGACAAGGACCTCTCCCGGCACTGACAGAGACGGCTCCGAAGCCGATGTCGGAGCCGAACTCACCAGCGCAGAAGCTCCAAGAGGGAGAGCGGGGTCAGACAAGGGTCCGATGCCACTCGCCCCCTCGGAGCCGATGAGGGAAGCTCGGCGCCGAGATCCCTCCAAAGAGGAGATCGGGGCAGACGACGGAGCCGAAATGGAAGGTATCGGATCCGACGCGCTGACAGTCATGCCTCCGACAAGCCTTGGCTCCGAACTCGAAGGAGTCGGAGGAGGAATGTAATGTGGAACGGGAATAGCCACTGACTGGTGAGTCGGGCTATGCAGCATTTGGGCCAGTGCCTCGGACTTTAGAAGTCTACTCACCACCCTCTGCAAATCATGGTCTGATAACCTGGAAGACAGAGAGGAATGGGTTTTGTGACTCCGCTCCAAAAGGAGAGGGGATCCTGGCGCCGAGTGCACGGATCCGATAGAGGAGGACCTGGACCTCTTTCTGGAATGTGGCTCCGATAAGGGTATCGGAGCCGATGAAGACTAATCAGCCTCGGCTCCAGCCGGAGCCGAGGTAACAGTATGAGGCTTAAGAACATCGGCTCCCGCCGGAGCCGATGTCGGCCTGCCGACTTCTCAGCAGTCGACTCAAGAGCAGGAGCCGACTGCTTTGAAGTTTTTGAAGGCTTCCCCGACACAGACTGAGTCGGGGGGCCTTCAGGCTTTAACAAGCCCCGCAAGATCAGCTTGTTCTTGCGTTCCTGCAGGACTCGAGGGCTGAAACCATGGCAAACAGCACATGAGTCCTGCAGGTGCACAGGTCCCAGGCAATACACACAAGAAGTGTGACAGTCTGTCAGAGACATTTTCTGACAGCACGAGTCACACTTCTTGAAGCCTGAGACCTTATCTTTAGACATAGTAAGTTAAGAGAGGCTGTACACACACACAAACCAGACACTCTTTACAGAAAAAATTATTAAAAAATTACAGTTATACAGAAACACATACACACAAGCCCCTACAACACTAATCTTAAAAGGGACTAGGGTGAGGGAAGGGCCGAAGGCCTAGAACAAGTAGTAAGAGGGGAAGGGTTCGACAGATAGGGGTCGATATAACTAAATATTAGAATTAAACTATAGAAAATATTTTATAACTAAAAAAGGGGGTTATTAGTAATACCTAATGGTAAATATTAAACTAACCTGCCTGAGCCGGTAGAAAACGCACCTCGTCAGCTATAGCGGCAAACGAGATCTGAGTAGTTACCACCTAGCATTGTGGGATATAGGGGAGCCTCAAGCCGGTGGAATTAGCTCTCGAGCTTTAGTATTGGCCGAGTCGGAGCCGAGGATTGGCTCCGAACCCATCCAGCAAGAATGAAGGCGAGATTGACAACTTAACATCTATAATTCAGACATCCTTCTCACTGATGCAATGGTCACTAACAAAGCTGTCTTACAAGGGAGACATTTCAGTGAGCGAAATTAAATGACTAAGTGGATCTAGGGTCAACTTTTCTAATACATTACAATCTTGTGAAGAAGGGTAGTCCTTGGCTACGGCATTCCCAGGAAGAAGTTCAGTTTTCATCTACATACAGTCCAAAGAAGGGCAATTCCTTATCTGTGGACAGAGGAAGGACTCTTAATTTACTAGGAAATTGTTTAGTCATGTGTGGTAGATGGGGAAAGACATCTCAAAATGGCTTCCACATGAGAAGTAGGACAGCCCTGCTGCAAAAAGATCTGAAAGTTAAGGAAGTACAGTGGAAGTCCTGTTAAACTGTTGTTCTTGTAATACCTCAAACAGAATCTTCTCCATCTAATCAAGTAAAAATTTTTTGTGCTAGGTTTCCCCAGACTCCTTCAAAATTTTAAACAGGTCCCAAACCAAGAGGTGACCAAGAGACATTAGTGTCAGTTCATACAAACAATCAGTGTCAGTTCATACAAACAATCAGAGTGAGCCTCTGTAGGTTTGGGGGCACCAGAGTGCTGCATTTTTTCAAAATCATGTCTATAGTTGCCCGCATGCTGTATAAAAAGCTTCTTTCCTCAACTGCACCTAAAGGAAGTATCAGTGCTGTCTGGGTCAGTATATGACTAGCAGAGTCATCCTGGGTTTCTCCATCTTCACCTTTTGTAGCACCCTTACAGTAGGCAAGATGGGAGCTATGGGTAAAAGGAAGAGAGCACTGAACAGAAAAAAAAGTGCCCACTGCCCATGTCCTTTTGTACCGCCTTATACAGAACCTTAGAAGCTGGTAATTGCCTGCAAATGCAAACAAATCTATGTCTGAGGTCAACCTTAAGAAAGTGTCTTTCTTTAGATGCCAGATGCCAATTTTTCAATATGGCTACTTATGACAACTATTTCCAATATGCATTGAAGCATCAATAAATGAATATCTGAATTATATGCAGAACAAACATTTTTCCACTGGGGGGGGAAAAAAAATCATATTACCTTTTTCTGTTTAAGTTGTGTAGACAGCTGGCTGTGAAGAACAAAAGGATCTTGTGCATCAGATGTCTGCAAAGAAAAAGAAAATCCTGGAAATGAAGTTAGCACTCTCTGTCCAGTCAACAGTACAGATTTTCCAGTACCTTCTTTCTGTCTGATTATTTGGCTTTGTCCCGGTTTTACAAAACTCACGTCACCTTCACAAGTATTATAAGTGCATTCTTTTTTAGTAAGTGCTCCTTCTGTTGAAGCCTGTCCACTTTCAGCAGGATAATTCTTAAGGGAGTCATAACTAGTGTTGACATTAGAAAGTTCTGAATCCTCTGGTTTAATAACAGACTTGCTTTGCCCTGGTTTAACAGAAGTATCTAGCAGTCCACCATGGTAACCACAAATATTTTTCATAACGTCTGCTTCTTCTGTCAATACGACTCCACTAGAAAATGGAGAAGTTCTGGGCAGCTCATGGCTTCCAACAATGAAATTTCTTCCTGAAGTCTCAGTCTGCTTCATGGTGCTGTCCAGTTCTGGTTTGATAGAGCAACGTGCTTGGTCACCACTGCCAAGGACATTTTTTGCAACATTCATTCCATCTGTAGAAACACATCCAGATGAAACTGTAGGATCTGTGTCCAAGCCAACTTCATTGTCCTTTTTACATTTTTGCAAAGATTCATCCTGTACTACTGATTTGCTACTCTGTCCTTGCTTGGAACCAAGTTTTTGCTCAACAACAATACCATTTGTTTTGGAATCTGTCATCTCAGCACTTGATACTGCAGAACCTCTGGATGAGTCAGATACACAGACAATTTCAGATTTTTCTGTAACTTTATTCTGTCTGAAAGATTTGTGCTGCTCTGTTATGGTAGAAATAACTGATATTTCTCTATTACCACTGCTAACATCATTTTGAGTGGTGCTTATTCCCACTGTAGAATTCTGTTCATCTAAGAATGAACAGTCTACTGATGAGTTGTGCTTGGAGGTCTTGACAGATTTTTCCTTCTCGATGGTCAGCCTGATGGGCTTGCTCTGTTCTGGTTTGACTGAATTAAGCAGCTTCTTCTGTTCTAGTTTGATGGAACCAAGTTTTTCTTCACCACTACCGTCACCACGATCTTTAGTATTTTTGCTCTCTGTTAATGTCTGTCCATCTGAAACTGAAGACCCCTCAGGAGAGTTAGAGTCACTGACCATTCCAGATTTTTCTGGAGCTTCATTTGATTTAAAAGACGACTTCTGTGCAGATGTGACTAAAGAAGCCAAGACCTTCTGACCACCATCAACATTAGTATAATTTTCACTGACATTTCCTTTGCCTGTAGATGTTTCATTGCTTGAAGATGAATTTTTAAATTTGTCGACAGGGAATTTCAAGTCTTTGCCAACACGATTTTCATCAAGTTTTTGAGCTGCTTTTTTGAAATTTTCCAGTGTATTATGCTTCTCGCTCATGCCAGCATGACATTTAATGTCATGAGTTTTTTTGTGTCTTGGTTCCTCTGATACTTTACCCTTACAAAAGGTATCAGAATTTTCTTTGCTGCCCTCTGTCACATGCTGCATCTTTGCTTTATCTTTCTTGACTGAACTGTTTCTGTCAGATTTCATGTGTTTATTTTTTTCTTGATCCTGCGAGTCTCGTTTAATATTTATTTCTTCTCGAGTAACTAGTGGTTCAGATTTCAAACTTTTGGGATTCTGTAATTTTAATTTGTCAAAATTCTTATTAGAGTCCATATTCAATAAGTCTTCATTTTTAACCTCACAGGACTTCTCATTCTCACCTACATTCTTTCGTGTTTTTTCAGAACATGACTTTATTTTGATTCCTGCTGGAAGGGGCTTTTCCCTCCATGATGTTGTTTCGATCACTTGCTTTTCTGTTGGTTGCTCTTTCTCTCTCTCTTTCAGAGCCATTTCTTGACCAATAGCTTTCCAGACAGGCATATTCTGCTGTTTGTTTACAGTCTGGAATGGATTTCTTTCATTTTCAGGTTTCTGGGACTTCTGTATTACCTTACAGGAATTTTGTTCAGCTGGTGACTTTTTAGATTTCTGATCCTAAAATTGGTAAAAGCAAATATAAGAAAAACCTTTACATTACAGACATTCAACAGATTAATCATATTGACATTTTCAGTTGTACACAGTGGAGTTTCCACAACAGTTTAAAAAATGTGGCAGAATAAAGTGTCAAACAGTTTTTAAAGCTCTTTGTTTCAGCCTGCTGTCTTTATGGCAGCAACAAGTGATTTACTAGTTTTCAAAAGCTGGTAAACACATTGTGCTCCTACACTCTTCTGTAACTGGTGATATATGGAGTAGATCAATCTCCATGTACTACAAAGTATTATGATCATGTCTTACTGATCATAGCCCTTTTGTTCTTGATATGAATGCCAAGATTCAACTATCAAGCTTCACTCCCAGGTGAATTTATTGGCATCAATGTCTTGAAAAATAAGTTGGTTATTATCAGAGTCCCGATCATAATGCTCTATGCACAAGAATTCTTTATTTCTCTTCTTAAAAAAATATAAAAGCAATGCATGTCAAGTATACAACTGAGAACCGTAGTGTAAATTTTACATGACATCTTACCAATACACAAACATTAACATATTTCCACCATGTATGCACATCTGCTAGTAGAGGTGCCAGACATGTTATCTAGCAACAACATAATCTGAACTTACCATAAATTTGTCAAAGACCTGTATGAAATGAGTCATCATCTACTGCTAGCTAACTGGGACTGGTCCACAGGCCCTTTTCAGGCAAGACCTGGGTCACAAGGTCAAAGATAAATACAATATATATGGACAGTAGTGTAGGTAATCAGAATGTTTCCGGAAGATTGGAGAAATCTAAACCCATTATCCTCAAGCTGTGTGGTAAGCATCTTATCATTAAATCACTGTGCTGCCCTAAGACATGCTTCTTTACAGTATCAGTTGATTTATAAATAAACAACACACTTATAGGTCCATGAGGGATATTCCTTAGCCATCAATCACAATTTAGTTTTTTTTTTGTTATTAGTGTGAGAGAGTGAAAGAAAAAAACTGAGATCAGGATTATCTGTTTAAACTCTAGCACAGGCAAGAGCTTCTTTGCCTTTTCTATTTACTACAACCAGCCTCTCGCCTACAAAGTGAGAACACAGAGATCTTGCAGACACAGATTTAAACTACAAACAATAGTGCTGAGTCCCATTTAACTTTATTCATGTTGGCATTATTTTGGATAGTGAAGAGGGGTGAGAGCGACTACAATAAAACAGAGGTGCAAGAAACACAATCCTCTGCATAACAGATGTGATGCACCAGCATGGAGGTGGAACAGGCTGCAGGAAAAAATGGTTAACCATTCCTCAAGTTCATAACCAGTGACTAAAAACAGATTCATCACTCAAGTACAACAGTACAATAAAGCAGCAGGACTTAAATGAGCTATGTAATGTGGGAGTGAGAAAGGTTGGGTAGATTATAAGTGATGTATAATGTTTGCAACTGTGTGTGTGTCAGTATGATTTGTGATGTAAAATGCCTGCAACTAGGATTGTGCCGGTGTGGTTTGTTTTCATTTATATAAATGTACTACTGCCTATGTAGTTAGTAATGGTCTAATGAAGAGGTTTCTCGTTAAAAAAAAGAAGGAAATGAATCATTTATGTAATATTGCTTAAGTTATATGATATATAAGCAATATATGTGAAGTATAATATTTGCTATATTAACATAGTTTGATTACTTTTATACGAATGTAAATTTGCCTACGTCACAAGTGATAAGGTGTTTGGGGGTGGGGGGTACAATAAAGCCACAAATATTTTGGTGCTCATTTAATATACTGTAGCCCACCAGACACACATTTTGATATATACCACATTTGTAACTTTAAGCTCAGTCAGTTCTTCATGTCAGAGGCACACAATATACATGATCAAAAACAAACTTATGGAATTAGAAGCAGCAGATTGAAAAATGAACTACCTTTTAATAAATAAAGGTAAGGCATTGTTCACAGGTCTATAGGTATATACTAGGCTAACTACCACCAGAGCCTTTATAAGCATAGCCACACAACCCAACCCAAATGCATCCCTTGGAAACATGTGCGTTTTAATTGAAGGTATCGGTTTGCTAGGAGGGGTATGTTTGCTAAAAGGTTACATGGGGGATATGTTAGTATGTTGACAGTTGCCATCCTCCATTCACTTGGTATGTAGCCTGTTTTGAGGCTCTAGCTGAAGAGTGACTCAAGTGGTGCTGACAGGTCATGTTTCAAGCCAATTACCAGGCAACCTGGGATAGTGTAGGGCTCCAGTGCAGCTGTGTTTTTAGCTTTAGTGAGCACCACTATGACCTGCTCCCTGCTGATAGCTGGGTGTTATGCTGGCAGGAGTTTCAAAAGTGGTGGCAGTGGGATAGGGGGAGGGTAAAGTTTGACCTGAATTTGTCAGCTATCAGATTCGCTAGGTCACTCTGCTCTGTGAAGAAGGTTACCATTTACTACTAGATCTACACACTGTTAAGTGTTACCTTTGAGGTTGCAGACATAGCTCTAAGAAGGCCTTATAGCTGTCTTTAGCCTAAGAAGCTATCTTGAAATTCGAATTGGCCTTGTTGGATTTAATTAGTCCTCTCAGTTTACTGTTTAATTAGTGAGCTCTTAGCATTATGAGAGTTGCTCTTTCTGACTTTGGCCATGACATTTTTCTTTTTGTCATATGCCCTTTTAAGATTAGGATTCCACCAATATGGTCTGTTTTTGAGGTCTGTTTTGGGCTTAGGTACAGCAGCCTCTATGCAGCCATTTATATGTTTGTACAGTTTTTCTGTGAATAACACTGCACAGACTGTTATAAACTGTGGGTTGGGCAGGGCACTAAATTTTGACAAACTGTCACTTAATAGGATGTACTTTGTTTTAGAACAGTTTTCAACAAGTTTCACTGGGTTTTCCAAGTAGAATTTTATTTTGAATGAGAGCGCTTTGTGATTTGACTGGTGAGGACATGACACGGGTGGGGTGGGGGGGGGGAGAGCATCACTCTTCCCATACTGGGAAAACAAGAGCTAGTAAGCTTGAACCTCTGGTCCAAGTGCACCCTAACTAATCAGGGGCATTTAAATTCAGGAAATGTGCCTGCAAGCTGGTGGCAGTGTATGGTTCCCAGTCTACAGAGGAGTAGTTAAAATCTATAATGAATAGGAGTGTTTGGCTGGACGGAAAGTGCCTTCAGTAGGTCTAAAAAAAAATAAAACAGTTGTGGGATTCCTGAGACATAGATGATGACATATAGTTTGCTAACATATGATAAGGGACTCCCAAAGTGATTTGCCTGTGGATGAACTTCAGGGTATCATTCTTGATGTATACTTGTTGATAATGTAGATAAAGACCTCTCCAACTTTAGTCCCAGTCTGCATGGCTGAAGGCCTACAAGTGTGGAAGGCACTGTAACCTTGCACACTACAGGGTTTTCATGACTGTCAGGACATGAGGGTCAAAATACCAAAAAGGGTAGCCTTATATATGAATGCCCATCGCTGCTAAGCATTTTGTAAGTAAATTTACTAATCATTTATTCTTGGATAAACAGACATTTTCTTAGGTCTTTCACCCACCCCTCCTTCCCTTTGAGCACGAGACGATTTTCCCCAAATGCTGTGCATACCCAGACCACGCGTGGAAGCCATCTGGAAGACCATCATACAGGCAAACATGGAGATAATTACCGCCCCTTCTGCATCCACAGATGGAAGCTATTAGGGCATTTCTATGTGCTTCTTTTGGCTTAGAAAATCCAAGGTAACGTTCCTTGGTCTTCCGCCTTTAACTGCCTACAAGCCTCCACTTGCAAGTAGTAGTGACAGCACCACTACCTCAGAGTACACTGTTTATACCAACGGTGCCAGTATGGCAAATTTGGATAATTCCCATCTCCCCAGGATGGGTGAATTGGCATTAGCAGCTCATTCCCATTCTAACCTACCCAGCTCCTCAAGCACCTCACTCACTGTTCAAACTTTGTTTATACTCAGGCTAGATCCCTTGAAGCCAGGCACAGATAGACATTGTTGCTGTTATTACTTGATAAAAGCACTGGCATCATCAAAGGTACACAACTCTCCACTATGTTCAGCAGCAGGAATACTCATCATCCTTGGAGGATGATGCGGTACAAAGAACGTACGTAGCGATAGTGGGACTGTCACTTTTATCCACACATACCTATCATTTGTTGAAAATGCAAGCCTCTAGACTGTGACTCGACCATGTTACAGTGGTGAAAGCACCAAGAACATTTGGGAAATGTTCCCCTTTTCATAAAGCAACTGTCCAAGGCTGTCAGGACATAATATATACAAGTACATATGTATGTGTGTGTGTTTATGTGCAGAGATTTTATATTGCACATTACATACATGCATTGGTAGATATATAGGTATACATACATATACCCATACACACATGCATGGGTAGATATATAGGTATACATATACCCACACCCCAAGTCTGCAATGCAGTCATTTTGCTGCTAATTTAGAATTTAGCATGTGTAGATGCAGGTAACCCCACCACCACGACCCACACATACACCAAGGCTGCTGCTTCATTATGTTTGTTTGGCACACCACTGGACTAGCAGAACGGAGCATTTTGATGAAGGATGTCAAACAATCCCACTCACTACTATGAGTCTGGAACCCTCCCCAATGATTTAAGTGACCACTCACTTACCTACATCATCAGACTTAAAGCAAACACCCCTACTCCAATCTCTATCAAACAAATTAGATCCAAAAAGAAATTTAACCCTGACCTGTTCAAATGGAACTAAGAGCATGCAATTGGGTTCCCTTAAAACAACTTCATTTAAATGAAGCTGTTAATTTCTTTAATTCTACCTTCCTAGCCATTCTTAATCACCATGCTCCATCCAGATCTATTAGAATTAAGGCCAAGTCTGCCCCATGGCTTTCTTATGAAACCAAACACAAAATTCATCTCAGAAATAAACATTGGACCAAATGGAGAAAGACTAAAAACCCTGCTGACCAACAAACCTTTAGACAGCTAAGAAATGACACAAAGAAGGCCATACTCTCTGATAAACAAAACTACTACTTACAATATCAACAACCTAACCACAATAACCCACAGAAATTCTGGGATAGCATTAAGCAGTTACTGCACCCAGGTCAAGCCACTACACCTAACCCTCAAAATACAGATAGGAAAAATCCCATCCATACAGCTAATACCTTCAATACCTTCTTCTACAGATGCTATCCAAACACTAGCTAGTCAGCTATCACATAATACCTTCACATTACCTTCATACTCCTTTACCCCACCTCTTACTTTTCGTTTCAAACCTGTCCCAACCACATTTATCCAAACCCTACTGAATAAACTGAAACCATGCTCCCCTTCTGCAGACCTACTGCCTTCTGAATATCTACAGCTATCATCCAAGGCTGTTGCCTATCCTATTTCCATACTGATCAACAGAACTATTACTGAAGGTTACATCCCCACCTTATGGAAAGTCTCCCATATTATCCCATATTATCCCCCTACATAAAGGTGGACATTCCACTGAGCTATCAAACTATCGCCCCATTGCCCTACATTCATCTTTAGCTAAAATTATGGAAACAAATGTATCCATAAAACTACTCCACCACTTAATAGAAAACAATCTTTCTAACTGTCAACATGGTTTTAGACCTTCACACAGTACTACCACTGCCCTCCTTTCCTTTACTGACTACATTAACAGGAACCGAAACCTGAATAATCTTTCTTCTGCTCTATTTATCGACCTGTCTAAATCATTTGATATGGTAAACCACCAGATTCTCATTAGCATACTTAAATCTCTGTCATTAGACCCACATTCCATAAAATGGGTCCAATCCTACCTTGACAAACGACAGCAAGCAGTACTTTGGCATAACTCCTTATCCACCCAACTACCCGTTTCCTTAGGTGTCCCTCAGGGGTCCATAGTAGTACCTCTTCTTTTCTCTATATTTATTAACTACCTTCATTTAGCTATCCCACAAGCCACTTGTATACAATATGCTGATGACTCCACATTATTATGCTCAGCTACATCCTCCCATGACCTTCACTCTCTCACCCAAAAAATATTCAACATAGTTGAACAATGGTTCACTCAGCGTTGCCTTCTTTTGAACCCAAAGAAAACCAAACTCCTCCTCTTCACTCCAACTCAAAAGTCCTCTCCTCTACATTTCTGTGGCATCTACCAATGGCACAATAATATCTCCAGACTTCACCAACAAACTACTAGGGGTCATCACCGACAATAACCTTAACTTCGACATCCACATCAACAATACTATAAAGACTGTCAACAAAAAAAATTGGCACTCTCTATAGGATTAAACACTTCCTTTCTCCTACTGCTAAAACTACTATCACCCACACTCACTTGATCTCTGCTCTCCTTTATGCCTCACCCATTTTTACTAATCTCTCCAAGAATAATCTCAGCAAATTAGAAATGTCCTATAATAACATTGCTAGATTTGCTACAGGCAACCCATTTCAAACCCACCATTGTATAAACTTAAACCAGATAGGATGGTTAGAACTTCAACACCTGATTAAATTTCACCAACTAACCATTGCCCACAACATTCTCTATAAACCTTCCAGCACTCCAAGTTTAACAAACCTCATTACCCCCTATAAAAATCTGAAGTCCTTACGCTCATCACACAAACTTCTTGTATACACCTCTAAACCTCATAACAGAGCTGGGGATTCTCTCTTCTCTAATACTGTTGGCAAATCCTGGAATCTTCTCCCTAGTAACCTAACCTCACTCACCTCTTTATCTCTCTTTAAAAACAGACAAACTCTACCTCAAATCATACTGGCTATGCCCCTGTGCGAAACCTGACTAGTCCTATACCTCTACAAATTCAACTTACCTATCTAGTCCTTACTATCCTCTGTTACATCTTCCATCTGACTATACTTTTCTTATTTACCTTTTTCTACATTATTTATATCCTCTTTACATACCTTTTCTTAAGTAAATCCATTCCATCTTCACTACAAATACAACTTCCTTTTCTCTATTTCCTACCTAACCTGTACTATGTCTTCATACACTCTACTCATACTATTTTTTTAACTCTTAACCTCAGTGTACATCCTTTCAAAATCCTCCAGGCTTTTACTGCACTGTACCATTGTCAATGACTTTTTTTTTACTATGATAATTGCTATTTTTTATTATTATAATACCTGATGTGTGTGTATTGTTTGTACTTATACTTTTGAAACATGTCTTTGGAGCTTTTCTCCCCGGGCCTCTACTGAAAATGGACATATATCCAGTTAGACTAGCCCGGTCAACAAATGTAAAATAAAATAAAATAAAAATAAATAAATAAATTGCCTTACCTTTTTTTTTTTTTTTTTTTTTTAAGATTTTCTGATAAGATTTCCTGCAAACCTGAGCAAATATATTTACACAGTTAATGGCAAACAACGTTAATACAGTTAAAATAAAGTTGCGTAAATATTTCCCCTCTATCCTTTTCCTGTCACTTAAAACATTTTTTCAAGAGCAGAGGCCAAATTTGTTGCACTATGCCCCAAAAAAGGTTGCCTGCCTTGGCAATGTTTGGTAAGCGTATGAATCATTTTTCCAGGATGGAGCTTCATATACGACTTGTGCTGATAGAAGTCTGAAGTCTCTAACCTGCAGTCAAAACTTCCATTTGGCATCTTCTCACTCTACTTGCCCTTAATTGTAAAAGGAACCAAAGTAATGGGAGCAAATCTTTCCAATACATTCCAGATCCCTGTGGCCTATTTTCTATAACCCTACTTGCAGTAATCCCTATTAATAAATGTATTTTCTCCATTTCCATATTGGCTTAGTTCTTTGAATATTTTCGCTATTTTATTAATGTAATATTCTGTATAATTGTTGTTACCCCCCTCAAAGACCTGCTTCCAAAATCCTACTCTCTTCCTTACCTCTTTGTACCTCTCCCGTTTCAGCATCATCACTTTCCACTTAAATTTATTACCTTCTGTTTGTGTTCTACATATGAGCCTTAATTGTGCTGCTCTAAAGTATCCTTCAAATCAGGTAATCCTAAATCCACCTTGCTCATTGGGGAGGATCAACTAATCCCACATAACGTTTGCCCTCTTCCTCTCCAAAATCAACTCTGTTATCATTCATATCTTCTACTCTGGTTGATAAATACATGCCTGACCTGTAAATAAAACTAGAGGGACTAAAAATATTTTCACTGCTTGTATCTTACTATCAATAGCCATAATCAAATTCTTCCAGTTTCTCAGTTTGTGTATTATCTTTTGTTTATTCTGTTCTCACATTTCCTTAGCTGCCATAACAGAATTATTTTTAATCTACAGACCAAAATACTTAATGTCATCACTTCTCAATAAATATGGGTACTGTTTAATCAATTCACGTTTGGGTACATAATTTACTGCTACAGTTTTGTTTTTATGGTCATTGATCTTATATCCCAGAAAGACCTGAACAGTCTCAAAATGTTCCACAACACTGGATTGTTCAACTACAAATAATCATCTGCAAATTAAGCTAACCTTTCTTGAGTAACATACCATTTCTATCCTTAAATGTGTGAAAGAAATAGTATTTTCTTTGCAAGTACTCTAAATATAAAATAAAGGAGTGGACACCTTTGTCTTGTTACTCCGTTTGTATTTCTGGCTTCATTCTTTGGTACTCTACTGTTTCTTATAGAAAATATTTTGTACCAATGAAGTTTCTAGCAGACTGATGTTTAGTAGAAGAGAATTTAGTATCTCAACTGTTAATTTCCTTTTTCTGCAAATACTTTCACTTACAAGCTCTCTGCCTGAAAAAAAGAAGTTATGTTCTTACCATAATATTCCATCTGTGTTGTTGATTTTCATTCATTCATTCATTACTGATGGGTACTGTTCCATCCTCGGAACAGAGTCGGCCGTTACAACAAGCTCATGCCAGGCAAAAAAATCTCGAGCTAAGCTTACCCATATAGTGCCCCTCTCTCTATCACCTCAGATCGAGTTTGCCCATAAGAAAAGAAGAGAGAAAATGGAGGCTTTATCAGAGCAAAGTCACTATCATAAGGTAGGACCAAATCCGAACCTCCGGGAGTCGTCTGGAGGGGGATGGAGGGTGGGATGTAATGAATGAATGAATGAAGATCAACAACCCAGATGGAACGTTATGATAAGAACATTAACTTCTTTATCTGATGTTGTTAATCTTCATTTATTCCTTACTGATGGGACAGAGTCCTTAACTACTTTGTTTCCTGGGAGGCCATATGGAAGAATATTCCTGGGCACCAATGAACAAAAGAAGGGTCTCCCCCCGGAGACCAAATCCAATTTCTAATGAGTGATAAAGGTATGAGGGGTAGCCTACATTGCTGCTGCACAAATCTCATCCATGGAAGACAACAAATGTCACAATTGAGCTGGTTGAATGCAGTTTGACCTTAGTTGGTAGAACTTTATTTTGTTGGTAGATAAAGCAAATGCAATTTCTCAACCATTTAGAAAGAGTCACTTTGGAAAAGGATTTTTCCAATTCTGGTCCTGAGAAGGATACAAATAATTAGTCAAATTTTTGTAGTGATTTAGTCTTGTCCAAGTAGAATAGCAATTGTCTATGCACATCAAGTAAATGCAGGGAGCATTTCTCCTTTGTTAAAAAAAAATTTGAAAAAAAGACTGGCAGGTCAATTGTTTGATTAATGGTCAAATCTGAAATAATGTTGGGTAAGAAGCTGGGATTACTCCGTAGTGATACTCTGTCTTTATGGAAAACCATGTAAGGATGTTTTATGCACAAGGCCTGTAATTCAGATATTCGCCTTGCTGAGGAAATAGCTACCAAGAATAAGGTTTTCCAGAATAAAAATTTTATATTCAACGTGGCAGCAGGTTCGAAAGGGGGACGAGTCAGGGATTGTAGAGTGTCAAATTCCAAGGTTCAACTGGCTCTTTGAAGGGTGGTCTAATGTGCGTGACACCTTTCAAAAAAGTTTTACAGAGATGGTGAGAAATCAAGGATGAGTCCTGGAAACCACTGTGGAAGTTAGAGATAGCAGCTAGGTGAACTCGAATAGTTGAAGCTGCTGCTCCCGAATGGAGGAGATTCGATAAATAGTCTAGAACAGAAGTAAGAGAAGCCAAAAAGGGGACCAAGTCCCTGCTCGAGATCAAATTATGAATGTTTTCCACTTGCCGAGATAAAGTTTCCTGGTGGATGGTTTATGGGAAGCCAGAAGAATGTTCCGTAAAGGGGAGGATAGATTATTTTGCCTGGCAATTACTAGAAGTGGAGAAACCAAATTGTCAGCTTGAGACTCGATATGTTTGGATGCATCAACCCTTGTGGGTGCAACAGCAATTCCGGAGCTGGATCTAGAATCCATGGTTGGTGTACTAGGTGAGGCCAAAGGAAGGGAAACCAAACTTGTCAGGGCCAATAGCGTGCAATGAGGATTACTCTGCTTCTCAACCGAAGAGCTTTCTTTAGAAATTGTGGGATCACAGGAAGGGGAGGTAAGGCATAAAGAAGTCCCATGGGCCAATCAAGTACTAGAACATTCCTCAGGGACTCCCCCTGATGGGCAATTAGGGAAAAGTAGCTGCTTCATTTGTGGTTTGAAGGGAATGCGAATACATCACAGCAAGGCTGGCCCCAGCGACTGAAGATCTTCGCCACCATGACAGGCTTAAGGGACCACTCATGAGGCAGGAGAATGCATCTGCTCAGTTTGTTGGAATTCCTGGGAATATGCATTGCTATCAGAAAGAGGTTGGAAGACATCGTCCATTACCAAATTCACATGGCTTCCCAACAACGGGTAGGACTTGGTTCCCCCTTGTTTTTTTGAAATACCAGACTACAGACATGTTGTCAGAATGGACACCAACTGTCCCTGATGGGAGGACAGATTGGAATGCTTGCAATGCTAGAAGCACTGTTCTTAGTTCTAGAACACTGATATGCAGATTGGCCTCCATGGGGGACCAAGTGCCTTGGACTGTCTTTGCCTGAAGTGCCCCCCCCAATCAGGGAAGCGTCCATGGTCACTATGGCCTTGGGCTGAGAGGGGGAGAAAGGAAGACTCCATAGGTCTTTTCTTGGCTTCATCCACCAAAATAAGTCTTGTTTACACCGATTTGTTATGTGGATCTGAAAGGACATAGGATGAGTCAAAGTAAACCACTGTGTTAGTAAAGCCACTGCAAGTCTCTCTTGTGCAGTCTTGTTATGGGAACTATAGTAATCGATGCTGCCATTGATCCTAGTAGCTGAAGTACTGTCAGAGCTGAAACCTTGTTCTGAAGAGTATCACCTGGAGTTAAGACCCTAGTCTTTCTAACCTGTGACGTGGAAGGGAGGCGAAGCAAGACTGAGTGTCGAAAACTGCCCCTATGAATTCTAGATTTTGAGTAGGAGAGTCTGTAAACAGTAGATGCTTGGTAGGGGCAGTAATGAGCCAATCATCTAAATACAAAAACACCCAGAATCCTTGCAGTCTCAAGTGAGCTGTTACCACTGCCATGCATTTGGCGAACACTATGGGGGGCTGTAGCGAGACCAAATGGCAGCAGTTGGAATTGGTAGTGACTGGCTCCTAGCTGGGAGCGAAGGAATCTCCTGGAGTGTTTGTCCATTTTTATCTGGTAATACGCATCTTGAAGATCTATCGAGCACATCCAATCATCTTTTTCTAGAAAAATAAGGATAGACTGAACCGTGACCATTAGGAATTTTGTTTGTCTGACAAATTTGTTTAGGATGATGAGGTTCAAGATTGGCCTCCAGTCCCGTCTTTTTTGGCACTAAAAAGAACCTCGAGCAAAATCCGGACTCTATCTGGTCTGGTGGGACTGTATGGAGGACTCTTTTTAGAAGCAGTTTTTGAATTTCTTGAGCTGCTGCTTCCTGTTGACTGGGTGGGATGTTGAGAATATGGCTTAGTTGCCTTGGGTAAAGACTGAAAGGAAAGTGATAACCTCTGGTAATTATCGTCTGCACCCAAGAATCTGTTTTTATGGATTGCCAGGCAAGGTGGTGTAGAGAAAACAGTCCCCCAACTGCTTCCCGAGGCGAGCAATTAGGCCACTCCTCGGGAGCTGGGATAAGGCTGTCCACAGAAAGGATCTCTGGATCCTTGATTATGTGGACTTCCTCTGCCTCTGGAGGGGCATCTTCCAGATGGGTTTCCCCCTCTGCCCCAGGGGGTAAACTTGCCACGTCTGTCATGGATTTCTTTTACCACATCTTTCCACTCCTCTGATTCCTAGAGTAAGATTGTTGGGGGGGGGGGGGTTGAAAAACACACATCCATGCCAGATAGGTTCTTCCTGTCCTTTTCACATTTAGCTAATGTATCTTTTACCTTTGGGCCAAAAAAGAGAAGTGGCTTCCACAGGAGCATTGAAAAAGGAAGACCTAAAGGGATCCGCACAATCACATATAGGTGCATCTAGGTGCGACATCGCATGACAACACCTTCACCCGCAGCTCTAGCCACCCCTTCAGTAGCATGAGAAATCAACCGCATGGACGAATTAGATATTGATTCCAGAGTGGCAAGCTGTGAAGCAACTTTGTCGCATACCTCATCAGAAACTGCTCCTGCTAGGGTTTCCAAGAGTTTCGAGATTAGGTCTCTCTGGAGACAGGTAAAATGCGCCAAGTAATTCCAAGGACTGAGTGGCAAAGGTCAATGAAGAATATACCCGCTTCCCTAACCTGTCCATCGCCTGAGTCTCCCTGTTTGGAGAAAGAACAGTAGGGCTCTCCTCTGGGAGCTCTTTCCTAGTGGCCACTGCCACCACCATAGTGTCGACTGGTAAGCATTTGGACCAATGTGGGTTGCCCTCCGGCAGACAGAGAATTTTGTCTGGTCTCCTGGAATAAATTCAACAGTGTCAAGATTTCTCCAAACGAGTTACACAATGAGCTGAACTAGGTCATTTGCAGACGGTAAACCAGGAAGTAGAGGGTCAAGCATGGAAAGCCTGCAAGAATACAAACTCTTCAGAGGAAGGGTTGGTGGGCTTCTAGTCTCCCCGCTGCTTTAAGATTTCCAATATGTCTCCAAAGGAGACATCCTCAGAGTACGACCTTGGGGACCTTTCTCCATCGTAGTCTGTATCTTCGGTAAGAGATTCTTCGGGGGAATCCACGTGCTTCCTCTTGCATGATCGCTTACGAGGTATCTCAGTGGGAGCACCTGAAGAGCGCTCCTAAGAGTGGGTACCTTGTGGAAGGTTATCTTGAGGGTCCTGTGCTTGATGTCCCGGAGTAGTGGACTGTGTCAGCTGTAGTTCAGAGGACATATATATGTGGCACTCCGGCACGGAAGGAACCAGCTGTGAGCCTGCAGAGGCAACTGCATTCTCCATAACCTGGAAAGTAGACCAGCCCAAAGACGGATGGGAGCCCAGAACCAAGAAAGATAACCTTGGGACTAGGGTCACAACCCTACTCCAATGAGCCAACCTCCAGGGAAGGAGCCACGAGAAGACTCGGTGCTGCCAAGACAACGAAAACAACAGTAGACAGCGCCGTAGAAAAAATAGGTGCCATACTGGGGATCATGGTGCTGACAGACCAGGCACAATCCCAAGGATGGCTCAGCTCCAAGTGAGTAGAGGACCATAGGGTAGACTCTGGAGCCATGGTAAGGTCTACCAATGGAACCAAAGATGCTGGTACAGGCATCGGCGTCAAGGGCTTCAATGCCTCCAAAGAGGTTGAAGGAGGAATTTATGTTGGAGTCTGTGGAGAAAATTCCTCGGCTCCGGGTGGGAGGGAGAATTCAAAAGGAGTTGGAATTCCTGATCCACTAGTCTCACTACATTGAATTCCAAAAGGCTCCTGGAGGAGAGGGTTGACATCCTCGGCAGAGACTCAGGGTGTTCTAGGAAAGGACTGCACTGTTGTCCAAAAAGGGGGTCTGTCGATGGGGAGTATCATGTCTGCAGTAATATTTCACCTTCAGCACCGTGGTCAAAGAACCAGCAAGTTGTGTTTGAGGGAGGGTAGGGACCTGAATTGGGGAAACTATTCTTGGTGCCAAGAGGGGCGTTGGCACTGTAGCAGGAGTAGTAGTTTTGGGTGGTTCCGTAATCACGAGCAGCATCATAGTAGGTGTTTGAGGCACTGGTGCCGAGGACGGTATCATAGTAGATGTTTAATGTCTTCTATCAATTTAGGAACTTTTACCCGGACTTTATGTTCCCCTCTGAGAATCTAACAGGCGATTCTGTTCTGAGGATGGAACAGATACCCATTCGTAAGGAATGAATGAATCTAGTAAAAGTAGGAGAAACAACAAACATGACAACGGTGCAGAAGTAATTTAGTAAGCGCTTGCACATCTTAACATGACGCTTCTTCAGATTCTATAAACTTATCAAAAAGAGTAGTCAATTAAATACAAGGTAACTCCTTAAAAGCATCCAATCACATTACATATCGCATTACGGCATCTCTTATTAGTAGCAAAGCTACTGTTTCCATAGAATCACAAAGGCATTTCACTAAAACACAATTCTATATGTAAAAACCTTATTAAACATTAGATAAGTTTATTCAATATCCTAAAATATATATTGTGTGTGTGTGTATATACATATATATATACATATATATATATATATATATATATATATATATATATATATATATATATATATATATATATATATACATATGCATATATACATATTATATATATATATATATATATATATATATATATATATACATATATATAAACACACACACACATTATACATATATATATATATATATATATATATATATATATATATATATATATATATGAAAAAATACATACATACTAGATAATAAATACACAGACCTCTGAATAAGCTGTACCTATTAAGAAAGGCTTAAGGGATACTCTGTCATTCAATCCATAACACTCATTGGCTTGTAGCCAAATAATCCATTTCATTTCTAATTTCTCTGTTGTATTCTTATTGCCTAAATGTGGACCTCTAGAAAACAATTCTAAAACTATAAAATTAAATTTATGTATCAACCCCTCACTACTTCTTCTTTCGGCTTTTCCCGGTTAGGGGTCACCACAGCGGATCACCTGTCCACTCATGATTGGCAGTGGAGTTTTACAGTGTCGAGTTTCCAGCCGGGCACCCAACCTTCCACGGAAGGCACACATGCATGCACTCACACCTGGGGCCAATTTTAGAGTGTCCAATCCACCTACAGCATGTCTGTGACCACAGGGAGGACATGCAGACTCCACACAGAAGGCATCCCAACCGAGGATCGAACCGGAGAACATCTTGCTCTGAGGCGCCAACGCTAACTGCTGCACCACCATGTTTTTATTTACCTCTTCAAGCCATTTGGCATCTTTGTTATGTTCCACAGGGTCTTCATAGATATTTCGTAGATATTTCTCCAAACTGTAACTATTTCCTCTTTTATTTGGAGGTGTTAGTTTCTTTTGCTTTGTTTCCAAATTCTCTGTAGAACTTTTTTTGAGTCAGCAAAGATTTGCTTATTATGTGCTTTTCTTTGACATTTATTTGCATATCTTCTTTTTCTGCAATAGTGTATGATAATAGAGCCTGACCTGTTCTGATACTGCACTTTTATAAACATCTATCTTTAAATATTTTTCTTGATCTGTTCCCTCTTCTATACTCTAACAGTGACACTTCTCATCTTAACTGCTTTATAGTTTTCTCTAATCGATGCTTCCAAGATGCAATTTGATTTCTTCCCTTCTTTTCCCTCACTACTCTGTGTTCTTGTGGTAAGACTATTAATTTAGCTGTACAGTAATGTATCCTATTTAATTTTGTTACATCATGTGAATTTTTGTAGTCTTGTTTACTGTATTCATTTGCTTTACCAGATTTCTAACATTCTTTCATCAGTCCTAACATGTTTATCCAGCTCAATTAAATCAAGCAACTCTTCCCTTAGATCATTTTATACTAAACTGAGGGCACATTATTTATTCAATTTCCTGTGTGGACTGTATAGAACATCTTCCTGTGAGATTCTCTTCTGCTGCATCTTGTGTTATCCATTGTTCTTTTGTATGGGACTCACCAATCTATCACTCTACAACATTGTCTGTCTCAGAGTTGCCACAGTTTCCTGCTCCTTCACTTGTTGTGCAATTCCAGCTGAACCTTTCTACTTGTTTCCAACTGAAGGCTGCAGAGCACCTTCATGTGGCAAGTGATCAGAAGCTTCCCATTCCACCTGTTTCTCCTTAATTTGGGTACTCATTCTTCTACCATGCTGTGGATTCTCTACACTAAGTCATTTACTTTGCAGGTAATCCTTAACTTCCCTTTCTATTTCTTTAACTAATCCTCATTTCTGCTTCCCACCTTTGTTTTCCCATTTCTACTACTGTGAATTTTTTTATACCTGGATGCCTTTGCCTAGATTTCTCTTCAAATATCTTTGTTGCTGCTTTTTTTGTACTGATTAGTTTTGCTTTCACCTTTGCATAAATACTGAACCTTATTAGATCTCTATTTCTCACTTCATATTTCTTCAGATGTCTCCCACTCCACCTGTTACTCATTGCTTTGGCAACTCATTGTTCCATCATGCCGAGACACAACCTGCCTTAGACTTTCTACTATAAATCCTTCTTTTTACAAGTATTCCATAATTTTAGCTTCTATTTGTTTAACTTTGACTTTATTTTTTTTTCTTCTGCATTCCCCTTTGTGATCTTATTTATTTTTTTTTTTTGTATTATGAAAATGTCCATATATGGGTGCCTTTGTATTTCTCTTCAAATAAATTTCAAGCTGCTTTTTTGTATTTTTCAGGTTGGTTTTCTCCTCTACATCAATACTGCACCACATATGCTCTCTCTCTTTCTTTACTCATGTCCAGGTTTCTTTTTTTATACCTTTAAAAAAATCTCTCAGATTTATTCTTTATAATTTTTGCACTTCCTCTGTTGCTTCGCTTTCCAAATGGCCCAAAGCTTCTTGGTATACACAATTTTTGTCATAGATCTATTGTATTAATGAATACAAACTTGCATTTGAAGCTTTTGAAAGTTTTTTTGTGCAAGTATTTTTCTTTCCTCTAATTTCCCTCAATCTTTTTAAATATCTTCTAGCTGAAACTTCTGGGCTTCTTGCATAATAGTAATAATATATAATTTCTTCCTTATCCTCAACAGTCCAGTCTCTATTCTTAATGGCGGTTTCTTGGCCTGTCAGTTTTTGTGGACTATTACTACCTTCAACAACAGAGGGCTATCCACACCTTGAGCGTGGCTTAACCCCATTGTAGAAATGTTTCCATGTCTTAAAAATTCTATACAGGCATGTTTTACAGTCCTGGCACCAGTGTGCATATCAGGACTGGGCACTTTTTTTATCCTGCGACTTGTCCACCCATTTTTTTTTTAACCTACTTCAGTCCATGATATATTCTATATAAAAGACAGTCTATATATTATATGCGAGTGCCATATTGGTGAGATTTTGTAAAAACAGGGTCTACCTCATGAAGGTTCTCACCAAGACTTAGAATTCAGTTACAGCAAAGTACTCTCCTTTTCTTGATGATTTTATCATCTGTCCCATTCTGGCCCAAATGCATTTAGATATAACAATATAGATTATATGTATTAATATAGATATAAAATCTATCTATAGAGACAGACAGCTACACATACAAATGTGTGTTTCTCATCCATTCTACTAGACAGACACTGACAACAGAAAAAAAAACAGAAATCTGCTTGCATGACAAGTGATTAAGATATGCAAACTTTAAAAAGGTATACCAGCAGGTGAGAAAGACTAGTTGTGTAAAATCTTACCATAGCCATAGATGTCCTTCTCTTCCATGCTGCAGTATTCTTAGTGTGGGATTTCCTGCCTCAGGCGACCTGAACATCATCTCCTATACAAAAGCTTAACCTTGGTTGCTGTAGGTGTGCGGGACGTTACACGTAGGGCTATAAACCAGGGACGTTAAATGTGACATTTGCACGCAC
Organism: Protopterus annectens; assembly: GCF_019279795.1. NCBI lineage: Eukaryota > Metazoa > Chordata > Ceratodontiformes > Protopteridae > Protopterus > Protopterus annectens. The sequence goes on along the minus strand of NC_056735.1, from coordinate 1,738,555,567 downwards.
AGACCTCAGTACTTGAAGGCCAGGCAGACAGTCCCAAAGAGAGTAATAAGCGATAGTCAGCCAAAAGTGTCAAGTGACATATGCCGGCTAGTTGCTCTTAGGTACTAGGAAGTTCTACTCTTCACCAAGAGATATGTCCATAGTCCAAACTTAATCCAGGGGGATGGGGGGAGGGAAGGAATACTGCAACATGGAATAGAAGGACATCTATGGTTATGGTAAGATTTTACACAAATATTCTATATCCTTCTACTCCTATGTTGCAGTATTCTTACTGTGGGAGAGAACCACAGCTTAGTTAGAGGAAAGGGTGGAGGTAGAAGTGGAAGATTCCATAAACCCCTGCAAGATTGCTCTAGCAAAGCCTGTCCTGGCTCTGGAGACTTGATCCAGCTTATAGTGTTTGGTGAAGGTGTGAATAGTGGACCAGGTGGCAGCTTCCATAATGGAAGCTGTGTCCAGCCCTTTAAGGAAAGATTTGGAAGTAGCCATGCCTCGATTGGCATGAGTTCTCACACCATGGGGTAAGTGCTTGCCATGGTGTGAGTAACAGAAGGAAATGGATTGTCTGATCTAGCACAAAACAGTTTGCTTGCAAACTGCCTTGCCCATACCCTGGGGTGGAAGAATACAAAAGTTGATTAGACTCTCTGAAGAACTTAGTTTTGTCTAGGTAGAATCTCAGTTCATAGGTGAGTACTAGGCTAATGGCCCTGAAGCATTTACAAGCCTAGACCATAGGATTACCTTAGCACTGTGCCACACAAACTTAGTTCCCAGTGTCTCTGTCAAGTAAAGCCACTGGAGTGATACCTGAGGTGAATTTTCTATTTCCCATCCACTCACCAAAATTTCTCTTGAAGAGGGCCAGTGGAGGTGCTCTGCTTGACATGTAAGGGAAGTCTATTCCACATAGTGCAGAGTCTCTGGGTTATGAACCTGTCCCTCCAGCATGTTCTGTTGATTGTGGTAATGAGGTTGAGGTCTCTGGAGCGTGTGGTGCAGAGGGATTGGGATTTCTACAGATGTAGCATTTCTAACAGAGCTGGGTCAGACATGGCTTTGTAAGTCAAGAAGAGATTGCCTCCAAGTAGGCGATATGAGATAGGAGAATAGTTGGAGTTTTTTTTAGTCTGTCCATATAGGACAAATGTTTAAGACCTAGGATCCTCTTTGTGAGGTACTTTTGCAGCCTCTCCAGTTGTAGCAGGTGTTTAGTGAAGTACATGAAAAATGGGGTATTGTACTCAATTATTGGCCTAATGAGGGAAGAGTAGAGATAGACAATTACTTCTTTCTTCCTGGATGCAAAACTCTTAGTAATGAGATGTGCCACAGAGGACTTTCTGACCACAGTGGCAATGTGATGGTCAAAAGAGAGGTTGCTGTCAACCTGTGTTCCCAGATCTCTTATAACGCCTTCTGTGTTCAGTGGTAATTCATGGGAACTGGGTTTTTCCCAAAGGGAATGACTACACATTTTTTGGTACTGAGTTAAGGCCATGGTTCTGAAACCAGTCGTTGGTCTCAGTGAGGCCTTTCTGTAGGATGTCAACATCACTTGGGGAGTTAATAATAGCTCCCAACTTGCAATAGTCTGCGAACTTTGTCAGCCAGAGTCCCTTCATGTTGGCCTGGACTTCAGAGAAGTAGATACCAAACAGGAGAGGACCCAGGACCGATTCCTGTGGGACTCCTCGTGACTGGTCAGCAGTCTGACTTGGAGTCAGCTACTTTCACACTGTGGGTTCTACCTGTGAGCCAGTTTGCAACCCACCTAGTGATATAGGGGTTGATGCCTAGCTTTGTGAGTTTTTCTATGACTCCTGAGTGGGGAATGGTATCAAAGGCCTTGGCCAGATCAAGGTAGGCTGTATGAACCACATTGCCTTCATCCACAGCTTTGGTGGCTGACTCAAAGAAGTTGACCAACGTGAGCAGGCATGATCTACCCTTCACAAAACCAAACTGTGGGATCCAGAGTTTGACGATTCTCTATATCCTTGTTTATTAGGTCCATGATGATGCATTCCATAGCTTTGCATATCAGACTCGTCAGGCTAATGGGGCGATAGTTCCCAGGGATGACAGTAGCAGTGCACCATTCGGTAGGGACAAAGCGTGAGACGAGGCTGTGATTGAACAGGGCATACAGGTGATGTGCCAGTTCACTCTGTAGTTAATGTAGAACATAGCAAGGGATATTGTCAGGTCCCATAAAAGCTGTATTCTTGGCCTTGGGCAGTGTTGTTTTAACCTGTGCAGCAGTAATACGGGGAGCCTGGCAAACTACTGATATTGTGACTGGTCCCTTAGGGGAGGAGAGAGGGACAAAATTAGCACTGAATCTGTCGGCCAGTATATTGGCAACATCTGTTGGCTCGGTATAGGAGGTACCATTGTGCAGTAGCTCAGAGCAAATCAGGGTATTGCTGTGGAGATTCTTTACATAACTACAAAAGGCCTTATGGTTGTCTTTACTATCTGCTGCAATTCTGTTATTCATAGCTAGCTTTACAGGATGTGATGAGGGATCTCAACTTTTTGTTGAAGCTGATAAGGGAGTTTTTTCCAGTCTTGGGACTTCACCTTATTCCGCATCAGTTTCCTCCTCCTGTTGTAAAGTTCGTTTATGGCAGGGTACCACCAGATTGGCTTCCTTTTTTTGGAGGAGAGCTTCTTGGTTCTATTGGGTATGGCGAGATCCATGCATTTGTGTAGGTGTTCGTACAGTGCATTGGTGTATGATTCGGCAGTCATGTAATTGATCTCAATTTGCAAGGGTGCAGTGAAGGTAGCCAGCTCTGTTTTTAGGGGCTCAAAGTTAACTTTGGAGCAGTTTTTCATGGTGGTTACCTTTGCAGGGGGGGCGGGGGGGGGGGTGTGGATTCCCAAGGTGATTAGTTTGTGGTCGGATCTAACCAGGGAGGAGTTGACTACTGGTGTAGAGCAATGGTCGCCTATGTTATGACCAGATCAAGAATATTGTTACCTCTAGTGGGGGGTAAGAATGAGCTGGTCCAGGAATTGAAATTAATGAATTCCTGGAAACGTTGGGCAAGTGTATTGGTACAAGAGTAGTTTTCCCAGTTAATGGAAGGGTAGTTGAAGTCGCCCAGTATGAGTGTGTTAGGCTGGACCTTAATATTCTCCAGGGTGCTTAGGAACATGGAGTGTGAGTCTTGGGACATGGTTGGGGACCTATAGCAGGCTACGACCTGAATCGCTGTCTTACCCGATGTTAGCTGCACCTGAAGTATCTCAAATGCATTATGTTGGGCTACCAGTCTGGAGGTGTGCGCATCCTTTATGCATATGAAAACACCACCACCTTTGGAGCTTCAATCCAAGTTCTGGGGCCGAAAGGTGTGGAATGAGTTATAGCCTGGTAGTACAGGTGTGCTTTCTGCTGCCTTGAACCAGGTCTCTGTTACGGCACAATGTCGATGTTCTCCATTTTAAGGAGTGCTTCGAGCGAGTGCATTTTGAGATTTAGACTTCTGGCTTTGAGCAGCATGACCCTCAATTGCATTTTTTGTAGCTGTTACAGTGGTAATTTGGTCTTTGGAACACCGCCTAAAAAAAGGCACTATAAGGGTGCCAAGAGCCTTGAACAGTATCCGGAAGCCCAGGCGTGACAGATGCAGGCTATCTCTGACCAAGCATCGAGGTCTGTCAATCATGTCATCCCATGCAGACAGATACTGAATCCCCTTAGAATGACACCAGAAACTTAGCCAATTCTTGAAATCAGTCATTTTCTGCTTGTACTGTGGTATCATTCTGGGTGATGGTACGATGCTGCTCAGGGCTAGGGTCATACCAGCCTTGGCTACATAAACTGAGAACTCCTCCACGTCTCTTTTCATGTAGTCCAGGGAGGTATATCTCAGGTCATTTAAACCCACATGTACAATGACAGAGTCATATTTGTACCTGTTGTTGAGGGACCTGAGTGCATGCGTTATGTGGCAAATCCTAGCACCTGACAAGAAGATGACTGTTACTTTCCTTATTCAACCTAGTGAGTGGGGCATCAGTGTGCCTCATTATCGCGTCACCTATGACTAGCGAGTTGGGCATGCTATTTTGCCTTAGAGGCTTTGGTTGAGTGGCACACTGTTTAGGAGAGTTAAGTGTCTCGTGATTACTGTTGTGTTATGGTGGTCGAGTGAGTTTCTGCCTTGGAGGTCTCTGCTGTTTGAGTAGATTTTTACTGACAACCTCCGCGAAGGTGGGTGTGCAGTTTGTGTTTTTATGTAAAGGCAGTGCTGGTGTATGTTCTGGAGGGCTATGTGTGTTCATGTGGTGAATGGTGCAAGTGGCTTGACCTTCTCCTCTTGACTAGCTATTCGGTCTTGGCTGAAGAGTGCATGGCTTCCAATTTGGATATATAAATGCATCTCTCACAAGTCTGGAGTGCTTTAGAGAGGCAAGAGGAGAGGGTTGTCGGAATGTACATGAGGCAGTTGCTACATTGCCTCAGGATGGCCAAACTCACCAGGTTAATAGAAGAATGCACAGGAAACTGACCTTTAGACATGCCTGGAGGGGTTGGCATTAAAAATAAGTACTGGAGCAGTTTCCTTGTAGCAGAGCGTTTAGTGCTGGTAGCACTTTTGTGTGCTACAATAATTGCTACAAGGAGTCTGGTAAAGTGCTAGATTAATAAGCTAGTAAAAATGCAGGAGGCGAGAACTAAGTAGATCTAAGAGAAAAATTGAGAAGAGCAGACTTTGACACCCCGCTCAGAAGTTTACAAACAGTCCTGAATACATATGCAAATCTGTATCTGGACTAGACTGAGTTACAAGGAAAAGGCGAAACAAGCACAAAGTGGGCTTTTAGACCAGAAAGTTGAAAAGATGGAAAAGAAACTGCACAAAGCCAATAAACTACAATTTCTGGGCCATGAAACCACTTACCTCTTGTGGTAGATAGGCTACCAAATGCTAACACACTCCCACTGATAAGCTAGAAGCTTCACTCCCAACACAGAAAGGAAGCTTGGTGGCTCAGAGCAAAGCTTACATACAGTCCTGGATACTATAAATCAGTGTATCTGGACTAGACTAGTTACAGGAAAGGGGGAAAGAAAAGCGCAAATGCTGGCTTTTAAACAGAGAAAGTTAGAAAAGAGATGAAAAATCTGTCAAAACAGCTAATGCTTACTACAATTTTCCTGGGCCCAGAAACCACTCCTCTTGTGGTAGATAGGCTACCCTAGTGCTTACCACTCCCACTGATAAACTAGAAAGCTTCCTTCAACACAGAAAGGCTTGGGGGCTCAGAAGCTTACAAACAGTCTCGATACAGCAAATCTGTGTCTGGACTGAACTAGTTACAGAAAAGGTGATGGGAAACTAGCTTAAAAATTTGATTTTTACAGAGAAAGCAGCTAAAACAGCACTAAAATCCAAATGCAGTACCAAGCTAGCACACTTGAGTGTGTGGCGAGTATTAAAGCAAATACAGTTTAAGTTACAATTTATTCAAAATGTATTCTGAACTGAATTCAATTGTTGCTTTATTCAACTCTAGGCAGTTAAAAGAAGCACACTCAGTCAAAACACAGCAAAGCTGTGTAGCTGAAATTTTTTTTTTTTTTTAGTAAGAGTGGAAAGGGAGGAAGGAGGAGCAGAAGATAATTCAAGGTTAAGAAACTAAATAGGTTTGTCCTCAAATATTTCTCCCTGTATTAGGTAGAAGATGAACTAAGCGACACTACACTTGAAGGAGTGTCCCAGATCAAATTTACAGTGAGGGTAAGACGGGGCAGCTGCAAAGCCACCAAGTATAAGATTTCACAGGATAAGAATAGGGAAGGAGGTGGGAAACTAAACCAGTTGTAGATACACTCCCTTGGTAGGAAAGTAAGAACAAAAACTAACTTCAAGAAAAGGATTTACAGTATGACAGTAAAACCTTATTTACCAGGCCCTGTGAGGCAGAAATTTTTAGTACAACCGAGCAGATTAGTTTATAGCTTCATAAAATACAGTAAAAAGTATGCGCATGAACAATAAAAGTGCTATATAAGTATCTATAAGCAATTACTAATAAAATTAGCAAAAACAGGATACCAAAGTTATATGTCACAGATCAGAGTTTTACTGCTCCATGCCCTTCCTCCGATTAGCTCTGTGTACATCCAGGAATGGAGAATCTTCTCACTATTGTTAGTTGTAAGGGGAAGAATGTAGGCAAATGAATAGATTGATTTAAGGACAAGTTAATTTACCACTTTGGGCATGAAGGAAGGAGTTAGTCTTGCGCAAAGTCTCTTCCCTGTCCCTTGTGGAAGGTTGTTCAATGTGTGTGTACAGTGTGTGTGGGGGGCTGGCCGCGATGAGCCTGTAACGCTGACACTCTCCTAGCAAGAGATTTATGGCCACTAACAGTACAGTTTTTCCATGTACACAATTGTCAAAACTAAGCATTGCTAGTTGGCTCAAGGGGCCAGTGTTAGACTTTCCAGGACAAAGCTTAGTTCCCAGAATTGGTGGGATGGGTTTTCTAGGTGGTCTGAGTGTGCCAAGACCCCTCTCAGGAAAGAGTTTAACATCTAGCCTGGATAGCAAAAGGGATCTAGAGGGAGGCGGAAGGCCAGGAAGAAATGGCTGAATGGTACACTTTCAATGAGGGAGTAAGAAAGGCCGTTTCTTAAGGATTTCACACATATAGAAAGCAAGGACTAGAGGAAGGGCCTGCTTGGCTGCAGTCCTATTGAACACCTGCATTTGGAGAATCTCTCCATTTGGATAAGTATGTTTTCTCGTGTAGCACTTCCTCTGAGTAGTGATTGATGTCTAAAAGGGAGGATGTTAAAGGTTCCCCTTTTGTTGCAGTATGAAAAAGAATCCACCTTGTGGGGTAACTTGTGGTGACTGCCACTTGGCTGAGTGAGTGAAGTAGGGGAACCAGTGTTGTCTTGGCCAGTGAGGGGTTTACCAGCAAGATTTCTGGTTTGTCCTTCCAGATTTTCAGTAGGACCTTTTTGAATCAGAGGGAAGGGGAAAGCATGCATATAGAAACAATTCCTTCACATGGAATGCTGAAGGCATCTACTCTCCAGGCAGAGTGAGGGAGTGATCCTTGAATGCAGAAATTGCTCAACTGTGTCTGTTCTGGGGGAAGAAAACAGATCCACTTGAGGAGTGCCCCACACCAGTGGACAGCCATACATAGAAAGGTCTCCCTGTTTAATATCCCACTCGTGCTGTACAGAAGGCCATGTTCTGCTGAGAATATCTACTTGTTTGTTGTCCTGAGAGGGATGTATGAGGCCCTGCAGGGACAAGTTGTGCCTAAATGAGATCCGTATATGGGGATGGGATTATTCTGCAAGGAGAGTAGGCTTTAGCGGTCCCTCCCCTTGTTTGTTGAGGCTTTCCCACACTAACTGTGGTGTCTGTGAATATTAAGAAGGCAGGGGCCCCAGATGGGAGGGGTAGGAAGAAAGCCTTTAGGGCCAAGACCAACTGAGTGTCTCCTGACGTTGATAACCTTCTTTTGAAGGGTAGGATTCCACGAACCCTAGCAGAGCACCCTTGCAGGTGAGCTTCCACCCTAGGTCCTGATGCATCTGTGTGCATGAATTGGGTTGGGGGAGGGGGGATCTGTAGTGGTAATCCCAGGTTTGAAGGATTTGCAGATCCAGCACCTTAGATTCTGATTTGAGGCAGGGCAGAAAAGGAATTTGCTTCTCCATGTTGTGTTTATTGCCCATGACCACACATTTTTAACGAGGCAACATTGGAACTTCGCCATATGTGCATTCTTGCTGAGAAACATAGGACTGGTTGCTCCCATAAGCTCCAGGAGTTGCAGGAATGTTTCTTGCGAAATCTAGAGGTTCAGTAAAAAGGTTTTGAAAAAGGGAATGGAGAGGGAGTGGACAACTTTTCCACTGGGGAAGAAAGTGGCCCGCATCAGATGGGTCTTGGCAAGAAGGGACCTGTAGCCCAACAGAGGGAGTCTTCTGCCAGTCCGCTTCCTTTGTGATTGAGGTCTGTCTTCTCCCCTTCTAGGTGAAGAAGCAGTCCACTGTCTGGATTCCCTATAAGAGAGGCCTGTGTTCCGTGCCCAGCCTCTAGACCCGTCTATATCTTCCCTTGAGGCCTGTCAGAAGTGGGAAAGACCTCAATTTTTGGAGGGTCAATTTCCTGGAAAATCTAGGGAGGCTGAACTTGTAAAAATCTTTGACAGTCTGCATAGATTTTTGCTTCTTTTTCCTCCATCTTTTAACAACCTCCTCAGCCTTAGATCCAAATAACACACCATGCTGAACAGGGCATCTAACAGTTTAGCCTTAACCTGCCTCAGGTAAATTCTGCTCGAAGCCAAGCATGTCTCCTTATAACAGTACCAGAGGCTGCGTGCCCCAAAGAAGCTTTCCAGGCATCAAAACCACAATATAAACTATGTTTTGCGGCGACTTGTTCAGTTGCATGCAAAACATCCTGTAATTCCTTGTCCTCTGCAATATGCAGGAAAGGTAGAAAGCCTTTGCTTTAAACAGACAAAAAGAAATTGCTGATACTTGAACCATGGCGCATGAAACTGGCAATTTAAAGCTCTAATAGAAAGAGTAGCAGAAGTATAAACCTTTTGCCCCACTCCTATGCAAAAGGCCGCGAGAATCCTTTTCAGAGGGAATAGGATTTTTAGATGAAGCAGCCTTAGCAGTTTAGTAACCCTGAGAAATAGTTTCTGGATCTGCAGTAGTTCTTAAATAAGAATTGATGGGAATCAGGACCTCTGTAAAATCTATCAGGCTTAGAAGGAGCAGGCGGCAAGGAATCAGGATTCAGGTTAGCTTCAGAAAAGCATCATCCACAATGTCAAGCACAGGAGGAACAGCCAAGGTCTGTCCAAAAGTTGAGGAGCAGGAGAAATTCTCTAAGTCTCTTTTTGGAGGTAGAATAATCCTGACCTTCCCAAAGAAAATGCTCCCTCATCTCATGTAAAGTTTCCCAGAGAGAGAAATCTTCAGGGGAGAAGCAGAGGGAATGAGTCCTCTGCATCTGAATCCTCATAAGGGAGGAGAAAGAGTAATCCCGGTCAGAGGAAGAGACAGAAGACACAGAAGCCTGGTCAGAGGAATCATAAGGTAAATCCTGCCTGGGCCTTTTTCAGGAGTGAGGGTGAGAATCCCTAATCATTGAAAGTAAATCCTCAGCCATCCGTAGAGTAATTGCTTCTGGGACTTGGGAGCTGAATCCAAGCAGCTGGAGTAGAAACCCTTGGTTTAACAGGAGTTCTTTTTGCCTCTGCCTTTGACTTTGTTGAAATAGTTATATGTGAAGGCCTGAAAACTCCCTAAGAAGCCGGGTACTGCACAGCGGTTTCAGACCCATCTTTGAAGGAGCCGGCGTCCGAGGTCCTGCAGCAGATAAAATATTAGGCCTAGATGGCTCCCCATGAGAGTCCATGTCGGCCATCGGCGTTCCGAAGTGGCGATCGACAGGGGCTGCAAAAGCATCTCACTGACGACCGCGAACCTGAAGCTGGCTCCGGCTGCAAAAGAATCCTGTTTGGACCTAAGAGGCCTATCCTTGTCCTTTATGGTTTCTTTTGAATTCCAGTTGTCGAGTGAAGTATCCAACGACATCCGTGGAATTAAATCGCCTCTAACCTGAAATAGTTCAAGGCCCAATCGTCCCTAAGCTTGATAGTAAACGAGAATTAAACCTAGCACAGAACCCACAACAAGAAACGTCGTGGTCAGGGCCTAAGCATGGTAGACACTAAGGCTGGAAGTCTTTATGAGTTATTTGTTTTCCACCACGATATACAATTATTAATTTTTCTGACATCGGAGGAGCAGAAAAAGTTTCAACGGGTACTTAGATTGAAGAGAAGTTGGAAAACCGGACCGAAGTCAATCAAAGCATCGCTAGTTCTGAATATTTTCAACCCCAACCAGCGACTTAGTGCGGAAGCTGCTTTCCACCATACGGCAAGAAGACTGGAGAAGATGGCTACCGCCGTCAGCTGCAAACTCTGCGTACATGCCGTGGGTACCTGTTGGTACAGCCGGCGCGGACCTAGACTTGGGATTCTGTGGAGCCGATTCGGCTGCCTGCCGGCAGGAACACCCTACAGTTATGACTGCAACAGTGAAACACGAAGAACATCTGGGTTTTTCTCAAAGGGAATGACTACACATTTTTTGGTACTGAGTTAAGGCCATGGTTCTGAAACCAGTCGTTGGTCTCAGTGAGGCCTTTCTGTAGGATGTCAACATCACTTGGGGAGTTAATAATAGCTCCCAACTTGCAATAGTCTGCGAACTTTGTCAGCCAGAGTCCCTTCATGTTGGCCTGGACTTCAGAGAAATAGATACCAAACAGGAGAGGACCCAGGACCGATTCCTGTGGGACTCCTCATGACTGGTCAGCAGTCTGACTTGGAGTCAGCTACTTTCACACTGTGGGTTCTACCTGTGAGCCAGTTTGCAACCCACCTAGTGATATAGGGGTTGATGCCTAGCTTTGTGAGTTTTTCTATGACTCCTGAGTGGGGAATGGTATCAAAGGCCTTGGCCAGATCAAGGTAGGCTATATGAACCACATTGCCTTCATCCACAGCTTTGGTGGCTGACTCAAAGAAGTTGACCAACTTGAGCAGGCATGATCTACCCTTCACAAAACCAAACTGTGGGATCCAGAGTTTGACGATTCTCTGTATCCTTGTTTATTAGGTCCATGATGATGCATTCCATAGCTTTGCATATCAGACTCTTCAGGCTAATGGGGCGATAGTTCCCAGGGATGACAGTAGCAGTGCACCATTCGGTAGGGACAAAGTGTGAGATGAGGCTGTGATTGAACAGGGCATACAGGTGATGTGCCAGTTCACTCTGTAGTTCATGTAGAACATAGCAAGGGGTAGTGTCAGGTCCCATAAAAGCTGTATTCTTGGCCTTGGACAGTGTTGTTTTAACCTGTGCAGCAGTAATACGGGGAGCTTGGCAAACTACTGATATTGTGACTGGTCCCTTAGGGGAGGAGAGAGGGACAAAATTAGCACTGAATCTGTCGGCCAGTATATTGGCAATATCTGTTGGCTCAGTATAGGAGGTACCATTGTGCAGTAGCTCAAAGCAAGTCAGGGTATTGCTGTGGAGATTCTTTACATAACTACAGAAGGCCTTATGGTTGTCTTTACTATCTGCTGCAATTCTGTTATTCATAGCTAGCTTTACAGGATGTGATGAGGGATCTCAACTTTTTATTGAAGCTGATAAGGGAGTTTTTTCCAGCATTGGGACTTCACCTTATTCCGCATCAGTTTCCTCCTCCTGTTGTAAAGTTTGTTTATGGCAGGGTACCACCAGATTGGCTTCCTTTTTTTGGAGGAGAGCTTCTCGGTTCTATGGGGTATGGCGAGATCCATGCATTTGTGTAGGTGTTCGTACAGTGCATTGGTGTATGATTCGGCAGTCATGTAATTGATCTCAATTTGCAAGGGTGCAGTGAAGGTAGCCAGCTCTGTTTTTAGGGGCTCAAAGTTAACTTTGGAGAAGTTTTTCATGGTGGTTACCTTTGCGGGGGGGGCGGGGGGGTGTGGATTCCCAAGGTGATTAGTTTGTGGTCGGATCTAACCAGGGAGGAGTTGACTACTGGTGTAGAGCAATGGTCGCCTATGTTTTGACCAGATCAAGAATATTGTTACCTCTAGTGGGGGTAAGAATGAGCTGGTCCAGGAATTGAAATTAATGAATTCCAGGAAACGTTGGGCAAGTGTATTGGTACAAGAGTAGTTTTCCCAGTTAATGGAAGGGTAGTTGAAGTCGCCCAGTATAAGTGCGTTAGGCTGGACCTTAATATTCTCCAGGGTGCTTAGGAACATGGAGTGCGAGTCTTGGGACATGGTTGGGGACCTATAGCAGGCTACGACCTAAATCGCTGTCTTACCCGATGTTAGCTGCACCTGAAGTATCTCAAATGCGTTATGTTGGGCTACCAGTCTGGAGGTGTGCGCATCCTTTATGCATATGAAAACACCACCACCTTTGGAGCTTCGATCCAAGTTCTGGGGCCGAAAGGTGTGGAATGAGTTATAGCCTGGTAGTACAGGTGTGCTTTCTGCTGCCTTGAACCTGGTCTCTGTTACGGCACGATGTCGATGTTCTCCATTTTAAGGAGTGCTTCGAGCAAGTGCATTTTGAGATTTAGACTTCTGGCTTTGAGCAGCATGACCCTCAAATTGCATTTTTTGTAGCTGTTACAGTGGTAATTTGGTCTTTGGAACACCGCCTAAAAAATGGCACTATAGGGGTGCCAAGAGCCTTGACCAGTATCAGGAAGCCCAGGTGTGACAGATGCAGGCCATCTCTGGCAAAGCATCGAGGTCTGTCAATCATGTCATCCCATGCAGACAGATACTGACTCCCCTCAGAATGACACCAGAAACTTAGCCAATTCTTGAAATCTGTCATTTTCTGCTTGTACTGTTGTATAATTCTGGGTGATGGTACGATGCTGCTCAGGGCTAGGGTCATACCAGCCTTGGCTACATAAACCGAGAACTCCTCCACGTCTCTTTTCATGTAGTCCAGGGAGGTATATCTCAGGTCATTTACACCCACATGTACAATGACAGAGTCATATTTGTACCTGTTGTTGAGGGACCCGAGTGCATGCGTTATGTGGCAAATCCTAGCACCTGACAAGAAGATGACTGTTACTTTCTCCTTATTCAACCTAGTGAGTGGGGCATCAGTGTGCCTCATTATCGCGTCACCTATGAATAGCGAGTTGGGCATGCTATTTTGCCTTAGAGGCTTTGGTTGAGTGGCACACTGTTTAGGAGAGTTAAGTGTCTCGTGATTACTGTTGTGTTATGGTGGTAGAGTGAGTTTCTGCCTTGGAGGTCTCTGCTGTTTGGGTAGATTTTTACTGACAACCTCCGCGAAGGTGGGTGTGCAGTTTGTGTTTTTATGTAAAGGCAGTGCTGGTGTATGTTCTGGAGGGCTATGTGTTCATGTGGTGTGGTGCAAGTGTTGACCTTCTCCTCTTGACTAGCTATTCCGGTCTTGGCTGAAGAGTGCATGGCTTCCAATTTGGATATATAAATGCATCTCTCACAAGTCTGAGTGCTGGGAGGCAAGAGGAGAGGGTTGTCAGTGTACATGAGGCAGTTGCTACATTGCCTCAGGATGGCCAAACTCACCAGGTTAATAGAAGAATGCACAGGAAACTGACCTTTAGACATGCCTGGAGGGGTTGGCTTAAAAATAAGTACTGGAGCAGTTTCCTTGTAGAACGTTTAGTGCTGGTAGCACTTTTGTGTGCTACAATAATTGCTACAAGAAGTCTGGTAAAGTGCTAGATTAATAAGCTAGTAAAAATGCAGGAGAGGCGAGAACTAGTAGATCTAAGAGAAAAATTGAAGAGCAGACTTTGACACCGCTCAGAAGTTTACAAACAGTCCTGAATACAGCAAATCTGTATCTGGACTAAACTAGTTACAGGAAAAGCAGGAAACAAGCACAAAAGTGGGCTTTTAGACCAGAAAGTTGAAAAGGATGGAAAAACTGCACAAACAGCCAATAAACTACAATTTCTGGGCCAGAAACCACCCCTCTTGTGGTACATAGGCTACCTAGTGCTTACCACTCCCACTGACAAGCTAGAAGCTTCACTCCAACACAGAAAGGCTTGCTGGGCTCAGAAGCTTACATACAGTCCTGGATACAACAAATCTGTATCTGGACTAGACTAGTTACAGAAAAGGGGGGAAAGCGCAAATGCTGGCTTTTAAACCAGAAAGTTGAAAGAGATGAAAAATCTGTCCAAACAGCTAATATACTACAATTTCTGGGCCAGAAACCACTCCTCTTAGATAGCCACCTAGTGCTTACCACTCCCACTGATAAACTAGAAAGCTTCCCTTCAACACAGAAAGGCTTGGGGGGCTTAGAAGCTTACAAACAAGTCCTCGATACAGCAAATCTGTATCTGGACTAGACTAGTTACAGAAAAGGTAGGAAACTAGCTTAAAATTTAGAAATTTTTTTACAGAAAAGCAGCTAAAACAGCACTAAAACAAATCAAATGCAGTGCAAGCTAGCACACTTGAGTGTGTAGCAGTATTAAAGCAAATACAGTTTAAATGCAATTTATTCAAAATGTATTCTGAACTTAATTCAATTATTGTTTTATTCAGCTCTGAGCAGTTAAAGAAACACACTCAGTCAAAACACAGCAAAGCTGTGTAGCAAAGTTTTTTTTTTTAGTAAAGTGGAAAGGGAGGAAGGAGGAGCAGAAGATAATTCAAGGTTAAGAAACTAAATGGGTTGTCCTCAAATGTTCTCCCTGTATTAGGTAGAATGAGCTAATGACACTACACTTGGAGTGTCCCAGATCAAATTTACTGTAGGGGCAGGCAACTGCAAAGCCACCAAGTATAAGAACAGGATAAGAATAGGGAAGGAGAGTGGGAAACTAAACCAGTTGTATGATACACTCCCTTGGTAGGAAATCAGAACAAAAACTAACTAGAAAGGATTTACAGTATGACAGTAAAAACCTTATTTACCAGGCCCTGTGAGGCAGAAATTTTAGTACAACCGAGCAGATTAGTTTATAGCTATAAAATACAGTAAAACGTATGCCGCAGACAATAAAAGTGCTATAAGTATCTATAAGCAATTACCAATAAAAATTAGCAAAAAACATGATACTTAAAGTTATATGTCACAGATCAGAGTTTTGCTCCATGCCCTTCCTCCGATTAGCTCTGTGTACATCCAGGGAATGGAGAATCTTCCCACTATTGTTAGTTGTAGAGGGGAAGAATGTAGGCAAATGAATAGATTGATTTAAGGACAGTTAGTTTACCACTTTGGGCATGAAGGAAGGGTTAGTGCGTAAGGTCACCCTGTCCTTGTGGAAGGTTGTGTGTGTGTGTGTGTGTGTGGGGGGGGAGCTGGCCATGAGAGCCTGTAACGCTGACACTCTCCTAGCAGAAGTTATGGCCACCAACAGTACAGTTTTCCATGTACACAATTGTAAAATAGCATTGCTAGTTGGCTTTGGGCAAAGGGGGCCAGTGTTAGACTCTCCCTTCCAGGACAAAGCTTAGTCTTCCCAGGGTGGTGGGATGGGTTTTCTAGGTGGTCTGATACGTAAGACCCCTCAGGAAAAGTGTTAACATCTAGCCTGGATAGCAAAGGGATCTAGAGGGAGGCAGACAGGAAGAAATGGCTGAATGGTACACTTTCAATGCGAGGAGGAAAGGCCATTCTTAAGGAGTTCACACATAAGCAAGGACTAGGGAAGGGCCCTGCTTGGCCATGCGGTCCCTGCTACAGTAGACACCATTTGGGAGAATCTCCATTTGGATAAGTATGTTTTTCTAGTAGCACTTCCCTCTGAGTAGTGATGTCTAAAAGGGAGAGGGATGTATTCGGGTTCCCTTTTGTTGTATGAAAAGGTCCACCTTGTGGGAGGTAACTTGTGGTGACTGCTCCTTGGCTAGTGAGTGAAGTAGGGGGAACCAGTGTTGTCTTGGCCAGTAGGGGGTTACCAGCAAGATTTCTGATTTGTCCTTCCAGATTTTCAGTAGGACCTTCTCAGAGGGAAGGGGGAAAAGCATATAGGAGCAGCCTTCCATGGAGATGCCAGCGCATCTACTCTCCAGGCAAGTGGGGAGTGATCCTTGGTGCAGAAATTGCTCAACTGTCTGCTCTGGGGAGAAGAAAACAGATCCACTTGAGGAGTGCCCCACCAGTGGACAATGTCTAGAAAGGTCTCTCTGTTTAATATCCACTCGTGCTGTACAGAAGATGTCTGCTGAATATCTGCTTGTCGTTGTCCTGAGAGGGGATGCATGAGAACCTGCAGGGACAAGTTGTGCCTGGAGGCAAGATCCCAAATTTGTAGTTATTCTGCAAAGGAGGTAGGCTTTGGTCCCTCCTTGTTTGTTGAGGCACCACATAACTGTGGTGTCTGAATATTAGAATGGGGGCCCAGATGGAGGGTAGGAAGAAAGCCTTCCAGGGCCAAGACAACTGCAGTCATCTCCCTGACATTGACATGTTTTGAAGGTAGGATTCCTGAACCCTGAAAACCTGCAGGTGGCTCCCCCACCCTAGGTCCTGATGCATGTGCATGAATTGGGTTGGGGAGTGGGGATCTGTAGTGGTAATCCCAGGTTGTGAAGGATTTGCAGAATCCAGCACCTTGAAGTCTGATTTGAGGCAGGGCAGAAAAGGAATTTGCTTCTCCATGTTGTGTTTGTGCTATGACCACATTTTGAGGCAATTCATTGGAACTTCCGTGATGTGCAGTAGATTCTTGCTGAGGGAAACATAGGACTGGTTGCTCCCATAAGCTCCAGGAGTTGCAGGAATGGTCTTGCCGAAATCTGGGGTTCCAGGAAAAGGTTTTGAAAGGGAGTGGAGAGGGAGTGGACCTTTTCCTGGGGAAGAAAGGCCCGTGATCAGATCGGTCTTGATTCTGCAGCCTAAGAGGATTTTGTCTTGGCTGTGGGAGCAAGGAGGATTTATGTTGAGGGTGAAGCCCAAGTTTTGAAGAAGAGTGATGGCGAACCTGAGGGGTCTTGGAGGAGGGCTTCTGTCTCTGCTAGAAAGAGACAATGCCTAGGTAGGATACAGTTGGACACCTTGGGTCCTGCAGTAAGCAATGGCTTGGGCCAGCATCTTGTGACTAGAATACCCTGGGAGCAGTAGACAAACCAAAGGGCAGGCTGTAAACTGAAAATGAGAGCAGTGTCCAGAAAAATGTAAGAATTTTCTGTTGGGGTTTTATCTAGGAATGTGACATGGAGATAAACCTCCTTTAGATCCACTACTACCATGAAGGCCTGGAGCTTTGATAAGAGGGAGAAGGGTTGGGAAAGTGGAAAGCATTTTAAATGATGAAACGCTTAGGAACCGATTTAGAAGGCTAGATCCAGTACAGGTCTCGAAGGGTCATCCTTTTGGGGACCAGAAAGAGTTTTGAGTAAAACCCTTTCCTTCCTCTGCTGGGGAGACATGTTCACTATCCCCTTTGGGGTTTCTTTTGGGGGTCTAGAAGAATTTGTGGTGCAGGAGGTGGATTTGATTTTGGGTGGAAAGGGACTGGAGCCTTGGGATGGGCTTTCTTCCCTCCAAAAAGAGGAAGTATCCATTTTGAATGACAGTCAGGTACCAACTGGTCTGAAGCGGATGGCTGATGATTTGATGAGTCAAAATGATAAACAGTGGGTTAGGGCGGGCCGGTTAGGCAGATGGGCAAGGCAGTCACGTGAGCATTGTTGGGTGCATTTCTATCCTGAAATGGCTGTCCAGGAGTTGGTTGAGAGGTAAAAGGTCTGAGTAGGGTTTGCCTTCTGGTTCCTCTCCTGTGTCTGGTGGAGGAGGGGGTACCAGAGGAAGGTTCCCTGACAAATTTGAAGTCTTAGCAGGGTAGCCTCCTGTAATACTTTAGAATAGGGGAACACAAGCAAATGCTTGATGTCCTGCAACTGCTTTTCTTCTGCACATTTTAAAAGTTCTGCAGATTGTTTTCCAAACAGAAAGTTATGGTCTAATGGGGTGTCCAGAGTTTTAGTTTTGAAGTCTTCAGGAGGAGGGAAGAGGTTGTAGGCGAAGCCAAGAATATCTGCGAAGAATAGAAGCAGAAGCTGCTGGCCTAGCATAACTGCACTGAATGGAATGTCTGGCTACCTGTGAAGCCAGAGACAGTTTAGATACTATGTCAGATTTAGTAGGGCAATCAGGAATGGCAGCCAGGAGATTGGAGGCTTGTGAAACAAGGTCCAGGGCATATTTTGCCATGTGTGTCTGGTAACTGATGGCACAGAAAGCCAGGGTGGGGGAGGTGTACACTTTTTTCCCAATCTTGTCCATGCTTTTGCAGTCTTTATCAGTAGGAGATGCAGAGGGGAATAAGTCTAGATTGCTTTGTCCTGAAAGTTGTTAAAGAACACTGCAGGGGTTCGTTGCCAAGGGGGTGTTTAACTAAGAATTTTTTTCGCATCAGGTACCTTATAAAACCTGTCTGGTCTTCTAGGTGCAGGTGTTGAGAGTCAGGATTCTTGGATGCAGAGGTAAAAAGCATCCAGACAGGCAGGGCAATACAAGGTGGGATGGCTGATGGGGAAGGAGGCTCCAATTTCTGTGAAGGAGTTCCTTAATACCTCCCCTGGGTGTCAGTCATCTGGGTAGCAGTCCCATTTGAAGCCACTCTTCTGCATCTTAGTTATAGTTTCTCACCAAAGGTAATGCCCACTGTGTGGTGGGAAAGTCCCATCAATGGATTCTTCATCTGGGGAATAGTGGGTCTCCAACGAGGAGGCATCTCTGGGGATGTATAAGAGATGGACTCTTCAGAAGAAGAGGAAGAAGGTTATAGTCCCTCCTCTCCTTCTTGGGTAGCCTGCAAGGAGAGAAATGGCAGAGAAAGTGCGCCTAGGAGGCTGAGCACAGGGATGAGGTAGAGGGTGAAGAGGTTGTGGGCCTGAAAGCCATAGAATGCCTGCATCAAAGAGTTAGTGAAAGATTGCCAATCTTGAATGAATTTTCAGGCGTAGGAGTCAAATGCTTAGCTTTTTGTTTTCCTTAGTAGGCGTAGGTCTTGGAGAAGGCCTAGGCTCAGTGGCCTGAGAATCTCAGGAATTGGCATTTCGAAGAAGGTTGTCCGGCTGGATTCCTGGTTCCCCCACCTCGACCAGTGGGACTAGCGTGACGACCGCTTCCTCAGTGGGAGCTGAAGTAGTCCGGTTCTGTCGGATGTCCCCCTCAACCCCCAGATCCAGAAGCTGGCGACGTCCGATGGCCATGGAGAGAGCAAATGGAGGCAGGCCTGGAAACTTGCCTTTTCCATTAATTGGTTCAGTCAGAATGTCCGGCCCTTGGGATCCATCCTAAAGCGCCAAGTTTGTTGAGATATTTAGTTCTCTAAGTATTGGGTTTAGGTCGTGAGATGGCTGTGGAGGGTCTTACAGTACAAAAAGATTGTAGCAAATGGAACCAAGCAGTACAATGTGTGAATTCCTTTCCAAGACAGAGAAAGAGCGTCGAATGCACATCTTTTTGGGCGGTAAAGTCGCCAATTCCACAATGGCATTTGCCTTTCTTAGCTTTTGACATCGCTAATACTAGTAGCTATCATCAATTGCGTTAAACGTAACCAAGCAAAAAGGAAGGGAAAAGTTTCCCCAACAGGGTGTCAGCTTTAGCAGTCTTAGAGTGTAAGAAGCGATCGGTGTGACGTTGTCTGCGGCTAGAAACAGTTCTTAGGGGTCTGTAATACAGACGTCACATTTAAGGTCCCCTGGTTTATGGCCCCTGTGTGCGATGTCCCAAGCACCTGCTAGCAAACGGTGAGCTTAAGCTTTTGTGTAGGGAGCCAACATTCAAGATGCAGCCTGAGGTGGGAAATCTCCACACTAAGAATGCACTGCAACATGAGGAATAGAAAGGGACATATTACGGTTGTTCTCTCTACCCAATCCATAACAGACAAGTAAGCAACAGCTCTAACATAGGCTAATGGAAATAGGAGTTTTAATTTTTCTTTTAATGCGTGTTCATTTGTAGGCTTATAAAAATTAAACTGCATCTTAATATTCTACTCACTCTTTGCTGGCAGTTTGCCAGAGGACATTCTTCAGAAATTGCAAAAGCAATCCTTTACTATTTTAAATACTCCCAAATTTTACAAGGAACATGCACAATTTGCTTTCTCAAAACAACTGTGAATGATTTAATTTTAAAGATGTACAAGGTTTTACTTGCATAAGCCCAACATCAACAGACATGGGTAGAATACTTCTCCAGTGGTAAATGCTGGCTGAAACAAGAAGGTGATATATTTAGGTATTCCTTTTATTGTTATTCTGTCATATACATGACACTACATTGAAATTCAAGTTTGCGAAATTTTAAGGTCAAATCTTGTGCACTAAATGAATAACAGTGCTACACTAACATTTCAACAACTAAAAATGATTTTGATTATTTGTGAACAGATATAATGGGAGATGAAGGTTTCAAAAGTACCAAAGGAAAATTAGACTTTCAGAGGCACACACAGTAGTGCAGTTGCAAGGCAACATGCTCACAGAGATACAGGTCATCAGTATCCAAATTCATATGGGATCTGCAGAGTTCCCAAGACAGAAAGGTATACTTTATATGCCAAGACACCAAGTATGGTGTACAATATTATTCAAAACATAGTGAAACATAATAAAGTCTATAAAAGCAACTTTATCCTGGATAAAGAGAGAATCAATGAGTGAGGGGTGCAAGTCTGTTCAATATACTCCTTCACCCTCCCAACTCACAGTGACAAGACTACAGAACTTCATGAATTTGAGAAAAGTTTTTGAAAACTTATCATGTTATAATCTGAAGGGATAATTTCATTAGCTTTTAAAAGTGACTATCAAATTGTGTAGCTTGATAAATGCAAATGATTACTCTTTTCTTCTTTAGAAAGTTAATGCAAACTTGGACACTACATGAAACACGCACACCATGCACTAATAGTAATGTTAATGAAACTATTTATGTGATTACAAAAATGACCCAAAGTTCTTATGATCATTTTTTATTTATTTTTGAACCTAGGTAAAAGATGAGTTTGTAACATATGACTTTGACACCGCTCAGAAGTTTACAAACAGTCCTGAATACAGCAAATCTGTATCTGGACTAGACTAGTTACAGGAAAAGCAGGAAACAAGCACAAAAGTGGGCTTTTAGACCAGAAAGTTGAAAAAGATGGAAAAACTGCACAAAGCCAATAAACTACAATTTCTGGGCCAGAAACCACCCCTCTTGTGGTAGATAGGCTACCTAGTGCTTACCACTCCCACTGATAAGCTAGAAGCTTCACTCCAACACAGAAAGGCTTGGTGGGCTCAGAAGCTTACATACAGTCCTGGATACAACAAATCTGTATCTGGACTAGACTAGTTACAGGAAAGGGGGAAAGCGCAAATGCTGGCTTTTAAACCAGAAAGTTGAAAGAGATGAAAAATCTGTCCAAACAGCTAATATACTACAATTTCTGGGCCAGAAACCACTCCTCTTGTGGTAGATAGGCTACCTAGTGCTTACCACTCCCACTGATAAACTAGAAAGCTTCCCTTCAACACAGAAAGGCTTGGGGGGCTCAGAAGCTTACAAACAGTCCTCGATACAGCAAATCTGTATCTGGACTAGACTAGTTACAGAAAAGGTAGGAAACTAGCTTAAAATTTAGAATTTTTTTACAGAAAAGCAGCTAAAACAGCACTAAAATCAAATGCAGTGCAAGCTAGCACACTTGAGTGTGTAGCAGTATTAAAGCAAATACAGTTTAAATGCAATTTATTCAAAATGTATTCTGAACTGAATTCAATTATTGCTTTATTCAGCTCTGAGCAGTTAAAGAAGCACACTCAGTCAAAACACAGCAAAGCTGTGTAGCAAAGTTTTTTTTTTTAGTAAAGTGGAAAGGGAGGAAGGAGGAGCAGAAGATAATTCAAGGTTAAGAAACTAAATGGGTTGTCCTCAAATGTTCTCCCTGTATTAGGTAGAATGAACTAATGACACTACACTTGAAGGAGTGTCCCAGATCAAATTTACAGTAGGGGCGGGCAACTGCAAAGCCACCAAGTATAAGAACAGGATAAGAATAGGGAAGGAGAGTGGGAAACTAAACCAGTTGTATGATACACTCCCTTGGTAGGAAATCGGAACAAAAACTAACTAGAAAGGATTTACAGTATGACAGTAAAAACCTTATTTACCAGGCCCTGTGAGGCAGAAATTTTAGTACAACCGAGCAGATTAGTTTATAGCTATAAAATACAGTAAAAAGTATGCCGCAGACAATAAAAGTGCTATAAGTATCTATAAGCAATTACTAATAAAAATTAGCAAAAAACAGGATACTTAAAGTTATATGTCACAGATCAGAGTTTTGCTCCATGCCCTTCCTCCGATTAGCTCTGTGTACATCCAGGGAATGGAGAATCTTCTCACTATTGTTAGTTGTAGAGGGGAAGAATGTAGGCAAATGAATAGATTGATTTAAGGACAGTTAATTTACCACTTTGGGCATGAAGGAAGGGTTAGTGCGTAAGGTCACCCTGTCCTTGTGGAAGGTTGTGTGTGTGTGTGTGTGTGTGGGGGGGGAGCTGGCCATGAGAGCCTGTAACGCTGACACTCTCCTAGCAGAAGTTATGGCCACTAACAGTACAGTTTTCCATGTACACAATTGTCAAATAGCATTGCTAGTTGGCTCAAAGGGGGCCAGTGTTAGACTTTCCAGGACAAAGCTTAGTTCCCAGGGTGGTGGGATGGGTTTTCTAGGTGGTCTGATGTGTAAGACCCCTCTCAGGAAAAGTTTAACATCTAGCCTGGATAGCAAAAGGGATCTAGAGGGAGGCAGGCAGGAAGAAATGGCTGAATGGTACACTTTCAATGAGGAGTAAGAAAGGCCATTCTTAAGGAGTTCACACATATAAGCAAGGACTAGGGAAGGGCCTGCTTGGCTGCAGTCCCTGTTAGACACCATTTGGAGAATCTCTCCATTTGGATAAGTATGTTTTCTAGTAGCACTTCCTCTGAGTAGTGATGTCTAAAAGGGAGGATGTATTCGGGTTCCCTTTTGTTGTATGAAAAGGTCCACCTTGTGGGGTAACTTGTGGTGACTGCCCTTGGCTAGTGAGTGAAGTAGGGGGAACCAGTGTTGTCTTGGCCAGTAGGGGGTTACCAGCAAGATTTCTGATTTGTCCTTCCAGATTTTCAGTAGGACCTTTTGAATCAGAGGGAAGGGGGAAAAGCATATAGAAACAATTCCTTCCATGGAATGCTGAAGGCATCTACTCTCCAGGCAAGTGGGGAGTGATCCTTGGTGCAGAAATTGCTCAACTGTCTGTTCTGGGGAGAAGAAAACAGATCCACTTGAGGAGTGCCCCACCAGTGGACAATGTCTAGAAAGGTCTCCCTGTTTAATATCCACTCGTGCTGTACAGAAGATGTTCTGCTGAGAATATCTACTTGTTTGTTGTCCTGAGAGGGGATGTATGAGGCCTGCAGGGACAAGTTGTGCCTGGAGGCGAGATCCCAAATTTGTAGAGTTATTCTGCAAAGGAGGTAGGCTTTGGTCCCTCCTTGTTTGTTGAGGCACCACATAACTGTGGTGTCTGTGAATATTAGAAGGGGGCCCAGATGGAGGGTAGGAAGAAAGCCTTCAGGGCCAAGACAACTGCAGTCATCTCCCTGACATTGACATGCTTCTTTTGAAGGGTAGGATTCCTGAACCCTGAAACCTTTGCAGGTGGCTCCCCACCCTAGGTCTGATGCATGTGTGCATGAATTGGGTTGGGGAGGGGGATCTGTAGTGGTAATCCCAGGTTTTGAAGGATTTGCAGAATCCAGCACCTTAGTTCTGATTTGAGGCAGGGCAGAAAAGGAATTTGCTTCTCCATGTTGTGTTTGTGCCATGACCACACATTTTTGAGGCACCATTGGAACTTCCGCATGTGCATTCTTGCTAAGGGAAACATAGGACTGGTTGCTCCCATAAGCTCCAGGAGTTGCAGGAATGTTCTTGCCGAAATCTGGGGTTCCAGTAAAAGGTTTTGAAAGGGAATGGAGAGGGAGTGGACCTTTTCCTGGGGAAGAAAGGCCCGCATCAGATCGGTCTTGATTCTGCAGCCTAGAAGGATTTTGTCTTGCTGTGGGAGCAAGGAGGATTTATGTTGAGGGTGAAGCCCAAGTTTTGAAGAAGAGTGATGGCGAACCTGAGGGGTCTTGGAGGAGGGCTTCTGTCTCTGCTAGAAGGAGAATGTCGCCTAGGTAGGGATACAGTTGGACACCTTGGGTCCTGCAGTAAGCAATGGCTTGGGCTAGGCATTTTGTGAATACCCTGGGAGCAGTAGACAAACCAAAGGGCAGGGCTGTAAACTGAAAATGAGAGCAGTGTCCAGAAAAATGTAAGAATTTTCTGTTGGAGGGTTTTATACGTATATGGAGATAAACCTCCTTTAGATCCACTACTACCATGAAGGCCTGGGCTTTGATAAGAGGGAGAAGGGTTGGAAGTGAAAGCATTTTAAATGATGAAACGTTTAGGAACTGGTTTAGGAAGGCTAGATCCAGTACAGGTCTCGAAGGGTCATCCTTTTTGGGGACCAGAAAGAGTTTTGAGTAAAACCCTTTTCCTTCCTGTGCTGAAGGAACATGTTCTACTGTCCCTAGTTTTTGGGGGTCTAGAAGAATTTGTGGCAGGAGGTGGATTTGATTTTTGGGTGGAAAGGGACTGGGCCTTGGGATGGGCTTTTTCCCTCCAAAAAATGAAGTATCCATTTTGAATGACAGTCAGTACCAACTGGTCTGAAGTGATGAAGTGATGGTTTTCCAAAATGATAAACAGTGGGTTAGGCGGGCTGACATAGGCAGATGGGCAAGGCAGTCACGCATTGTTGGGTGCATTTCTATCCTGAAATGGCTGTCCAGGAGTTGGTTGAGAGGTAAAAGGTCTGGAGTAGGTTTGCCTTCTGGTTCCTCTCCTGTGTCTGGTGGAGGAGGGGGTACCAGAGGAAGGGGTTCCCTGACAAATTAAGTCTTAGCAGGGCAGCTCCTGTAATACTTAGGAATAGGGGACACAAGCAAATGCTTGATGTCCTGCAACTCCGTGCTTTTCTTCTGCACATTTTTAAAAAGTTCTGCAGATTGTTTTCCAAACAGAAAGTTATGGTCTAATGGGGTGTCCAGAGTTTTAGTTTTGAAGTCTTCAGGAAGAGGTTGTAGGCGAAGCCAAGAATATCTGCGAAGAATAGAAGCAGAAGCTGCTGACCTAGCAGAGGCCTCTGCTGCATCATAACTGCACTGAATGGAATGTCTGGCTACCTGTGAAGCCAGAGACAGTTTAGATACTATGTCAGATTTAGTAGGGCAATCAGGAATGGCAGCCAGGAGATTGGAGGCTTGTGAAACAAGGTCCAGGGCATATTTTGCCATGTGTGTCTGGTAACTGATGGCACAGAAAGCCAGGGTGGAGGAGGTGTACACTTTTTTCCCAATCCTGTCCATGCTTTTGCAGTCTTTATCAGTAGACAGAGGAGATGCAGAGGGGAATAAGTCTAGATTGCTTGTCCGGAGAGACAGCAATAACTGCAGGGTCTGCCAAGGGGGGGTTTAACTAAGAATTTTTTTCTCATCAGGTACCTTATAAAACCTGTCTGGTCTTCTAGGTGCAGGTGCTGAGAGTCAGGATTCTTGGATGCAGCGGTAAAAGCATCCAGACAGGCAGGCAATACAGGTGGGATGGCTGATGGGGAAGGAGGCTCCACTTGAAGGAGTTCATAATACCTCCTCTGGGTGTCAGTCATCTGGGTAGTGTCCCATTTGAAGTACTCTTTCATCTTAGTTATAGTTTCACCAAAGGTAATGCCCTGTGGTGGGGAGTCCCCTTCAATGGATTCTTCATCTGGGGAATAGTATTCCAACGGAGAGGCATTCTGGGATGTATAAGAGATGGACTCTTCAGAAGAAGAGGAAGAAGGTTATAGTCCCTCCTCTCCTTCTTGGGTAGCCTGCAAGGAGAGAAATGGCAGAGAAAGGCCTAGGGCTGAGCACAGGGATAGTAGAGGGTGAAGAGGTTGTGGGCCTGAAAGCCATAAATGCCTGCATCAAAGAGTTAGTGAAAGATTGCCAATCTTAAACACCCTTTCAGGGGTAGGAGTCAAATGCTTAGTTTTTTGTTTTCACATAGTAGGCGTAGGTCTTGGAGAAGGCCTAGGCTCAGTGGCCTGAGTCTCAGGAATTGGCATTTCCGAAAGTTGTCCAGCTGATTCTGGTTCCCCCTCGACCTCGGTAGGGACCGACGACTGGGCTTCCTCAGTGGGAGCTGAAGTAGTCGGTTCTGTCGGATGTCCCTCAACCCCCAGATCAGAAGCTGGCGGGACGTCCGATGACGGAGAGGCAATGGAGGCAGGCCTGGAAACTTTGGCCTTTTTCCGTGGTGGTTCAGTCAGAATGTCCGATTCGGGATCCATCCTAAGCACAAGTTTAAGACGTTAGTTCTCTAAGTATTGGTTTAGTGCGGCCAGATGGCTGTGGAGGGTCTTCAGTACAAAAGATTGGCAAATGGAACAAGCAGTACAATCGTGTTCCTTCCAAGACAGAAGATGTCGTGCACATCTTTATGCGGTGTGCGACACCCACAATGGCATTTGCCTTTCTTAGCTGACATCGGCCAATACTAATTACAGCTAAACGAAATCAAGCAAAAGGAAGGGAAAAGTTTCCCCAACAGGGTACTTAGCTTTTAGCAGTCTTAGAGTGTAGGAAGCGATCGGTGTGACGTTGTCTGCGGCTGAAACAGTTCTGGGGTCTGTGTATGCAGACGTCACATTTAAGGTCCCTGGTTTATGGCCCTGTGTGTGATGTCCCAAGCACCTATAGCAACCAGGCTTAAGCTTTTGTGTAGGAGCCGACATTCAGGTCGCCTGAGGTGGGAAATCCCACACTAAGAATACTGCAACATAGGAATAGAAGGACATATTACGGTTGTTCTCTGCAATCCATAACAGACAGTAAACAGCTCTAACATAGGCTAATAAATAGGAGTTTTAATTTTCTTTAATGCATGTTCATTTGTATTATAAAATTAAACTGTCTTTAGTATTCCACTCACTCTTTGCTGGCAGTTTGCCAGAGGACATTCTTCAGAAATTGCAAAAGCAATCCTTTAACTATTTTAAATACTCCCAAAATTTTACAAGAACATGCACAATTTGCTTTCTCAAAAAAAAAAAAAAAACAAATGTGAATGATTTTCTTTAAAGATGTACAAGGTTTTACTTGCATAAGCCCAGCATCAACTTGACATGGGTAGAATACTTCTCCGTGGTAAATGCTGGCTGAAACAAGAAGGTGATATATTTAGGTATTCCTTTTATTGTTATTCTGTCATATACATGACACTACATTGAAATTCAAGTTTATGAAATTTTAAGGTCAAATCTTGTGCACTAAATGAATAACAGTGCTACACTACAACATTTCAACAACTAAAAATGATTTTGATTATTTGTGAACAGATATAATGGGAGATGAAGGTTTCACCCTAAAGTACCAAAGGAAAATTAGACTTTCAGGGCACACACAGTAGTGTGTTAGTTGTGTAAAGGGCAAACATGTCATTATGAGATACAGTACATCAGTATCCAGACCATATGGATTCAGAGTCTCAAGACAGAAAGGTATACTTTATGGTACTTAAGACACCAAGTATGGTACAATATTGTTCAAAACATAGTGAAACATAATAAAGTCTATAAAAGCAACTTTATCCTGGATAAAAGAGAGAATCAATGAGTGAGGGGGGTGCAAGTCTGTTCAATATACTCCCTTCACCCTCCCAACTCACAGTGACAAGACTACAGAACTTCATGAATTTGAGAAAAGTTTTTGAAAACTTATCGCATGTTATAATGCAAGGGATAATTTCATTAGCTTTTAAAAGTGACTATCAAATTGTGTAGCTTGATAAATGCAATGATTACTCTTTCTTCTTTAAGTTAATGCAAACTTGGACACTACATGAAACACCACACCATACTAACAGTAATGTTAATGAAACTATTTATGTGATTACAAAAATGACCCAAAGTTCTTATGATCATTTTTATTTATTTTGAACCTGGGTAAGATGAGTTTAAATATATATATACTTGCATCTTTGATATTAAAGTCACTACAAATATTAACCAAGAAGAAAAACCTAGGACTATTATTGACAACATAAACTTTGCATCTAAAATAATGGCAGGATGTGTTAAAAGGAAATAATTAATTGCATTGACAAAACCAGTACTATACAGTGCCGTGCAATTAAACCACAGTTATTTACCAAGAGAAAGAAAATGTTCTGCCATTGTCTTTTTAAGGGAATGTAACAGAAGAAAATACCTTTGCATGTACAACTTGAACCACACTGTTGACTATAATAAAGATATTCCTTCACCCAGCAAAGACCTGCAAAGTTACTTCATAGGAGATTCACAAACTCAGGTAAATGCTTTATCTTAAAGGAGGAGATTATGGCTACCAGGACAAATATTAACCTAGTTTTTCTTGTTTTTCTTTTGGCTTTTCCCGGTTAGGGGTCGCCACAGCGGAACTCTGGTCCACTGATGATTGGCAGTCGATTTTTATGGTGCTGAGGTGCCAGCCCGACACCCAACCTTCAACGAAGGCACGCCCATTCATGCATGTCTTTCGAACGCCACTAGACTGCGGGGAGGACATGCAGACTCCACACAGAAGGTGCTCCAGCAGAGAATCGAACGGAAGAACCTCTTGCTGTGAGGCAACACTACCACGGCCTATTACCTACTACAGTCTATAATTGTTTAGTCATTTAAACAGGTTAACAACACTCCCAAACAGCACCTTGGTCATGTAGTATTAAGGACCAGCTCTACTGGAGGTCCCCCGCAATGCTTGGAAAGATCCACAATGATACAGCTATAAACCAATACTTTGTGAATGTAGTGATTAACCTAAAACATTTCTATGTAAAGTTGTAGAGAACAAGAAATCCACTGTCAACAAGTGATGGCTCCCAAGAAAAGCTTCCTAGGAGACCGTACCCATACAAGACTGAAATGCTGTTAAGGCAATTCCAATAAGTACATAAATGCCAGCATCACACCTTGCTAGGCAACCAGCACGTTTGGTTGCCTGTCCTGACCCTGGAATCCATATGAATTGCAAGCAAATAGTCTTAAAAATCAATTGTCATGAGAATGGTTTCTGTCAATGCTAACAACCCAGAAAGAGAGGATATATCGCTGACTTGTTCAAATATATGCCTAGGAATTATTCTCTCACAGGAAGAGTACATGAAGGAAATGAAACTGCCCAAGGTCCACTCCAGCTGTAATAAAGCACAGCTCTGGAGGGGGTCATAAGTGACTTTGGCACAGTAGGTAGTTGCCCCACCTCACAGGATTGCACTAAATATGAAAGCTTCCAGCAAGCAATTCAGGAATGGGCCTAAAGAAAAGAACCAAAATTATGTAGCTGTATGCAATGAAATCAGAACAATTTGGAACAAACACATCCCTCTGCCTTGCAGCCTAACAGATTACCAACCCAAGAATCAGAACAATGTGGCTAAAATTCCACCTTGCTATCATATACTGGTCAACAGTAGATTGCTGTGGAGTCTACTTGCCTGAAAAGGGTCTAATGTGCTGGTATACCCAATACTGATGCTATGCTCTCCCAGGGTATGTCCTATGAATAGGAGGCACCACTAAGAGATCACCTTGCAGTCTACATATGAAGAGACTGCACTGCCAAGCTGCCACATGCAATGAGGGAGCATCCTTATGCATGTTGTACATAACTCTGAGGATGTACAGAGAGAAAGGAATGTGACAGATACTGTAACATCAGCTAGACCTTATGCCTCTGTTGATGTCAAAGCAGCAAGTCAGACCGTTCCATTCTGAGGGTCCAGGCTATCACAACTGGAAATTACCAAAATTCCTCCAGCATCAACGGAAAAAGGTAGATTCCCCAACTTCACCATGATATCTGTGTTAAACCTTTCCTGCTAATACCTCCAAAGGATTTTATTCCATGAAGGTTTTATGCAATTTCCATCTATTTCACATGATGTTATAAAGGCATAGTTGCTTTAAGCAGTCTTGGATGCATTTCCAGTAGTAGAATTACTCAAACAAGCAAAAGCTGAATGATTTGACAACCTAGTCTATCACACTGCCAGCTATAACATTACTAATCACTAGTAGTCTAAAAGTTAGTAAGAGAGGTAACACTTCAGATGGTCTAAAGCATATGATAGGCTGACTTCTTATTTTATCACACTCACAAAGGCAGTCCTAT
This sequence comes from Protopterus annectens, assembly GCF_019279795.1. NCBI lineage: Eukaryota > Metazoa > Chordata > Ceratodontiformes > Protopteridae > Protopterus > Protopterus annectens. Next base: position 1,738,525,686 of record NC_056735.1, on the reverse strand, counting down.
GTCCTATATTCTATAATTCAGCAGAAATTGCTCCTTTCAACAGTATCCCTTCTCTAGTGTATAATATTGTACAGATGCAATCTTATAACTGCTGTACATTTCTCTTGGCTTATTTCAGCTTATAATGCTCATTTACACGTTTTCCAGAAATCCATCTAAAGAGATAAATACACATACATGCTTGCACAAAAGAATGAGATGTTGGTCAATACTCAGATGTTTGTTTACCAAAACAAATTTATATAACAAAGTAAGAAGGTAGACCTAGAAATTATATACCTGCTGGTTATACTGAATAGATAACTGACAAAATGTCAGGAAATACAGTTTTATCATATTTCCACTGACTTTAAACAACAAATTTTAAATGTCAAATGTTAATAATTCTCAAGTACATTTGTAACCAATTATTAACTACTCCCATGCTGGTTATTTTAATACATTCCATCAAAATCACAGTTACGCATATTGATTCATTTTCCTGTCATCTCTCCCTCTCAGAGAGGATTGATACATTTTTATAATATTTGATTACACCAAGTTTTAATAGCCAAGATACCTCACTGAGTATTTGTCCTACAAAATGTAGTCCTTTGTAACTTCAGAAAAATCTCAATGTGAAAATACACATGTGCAAATGCAGTCTGGCTGCAATCAGACTGCACTGATTATGGGCACCATCAATATTATCTATTCTGAAAATGTACCAATTACCAGTGCACATTTGGTACCCATCTTTTGCATGAGGGCAGGTTTCTCGTGATCCCTTAACTGTTGGAATATTCTTGAAACATTTTTTTTTCTTTTGGATTATCCAATAGACAGATTAAGTATTTGTTTGTACATTGCTTAAACTAAAACTAAGATGTCAAAACCTGAACATTGCTATTTACTTCAAGGTTTCTGATTCTAGATATGCCAGAAAAAAGAAGTTATGTTACCATAATGTTCCATCTGTATCGTCGATTTTTTCATCTCTCCTTACAGATGGGTTATGGACCCGATCATTGGCTCAGACTCGACTGTTACTAAGTTCACGGCAACCAAAGAAGCTCTTGGACACTCCCCTTTATCCACAATGCATCCCCCCCGTTCCCTCAGATCTTGTTTGCCACAATACACATTGGCAAGAAGCCTGAGGCTAAAAACTAAACAATGAAAGATGGTTGAAGAGGCTAGTCCTGCAGAGACAAGGATAAAATCCCATGTTCTATCTATAAAATCTTCTCATTCAACCAGGGCAGGGGATGGAGAGAGGGAATGTGAGGACAGATGAAAAAAAAATAATACAGATGGCGCATTATGGTGAGTACATAACTTCTTTACCTAATACTGTTAGTTTGTTCATCTCCTCCTCACAGACGGGAGGGAGTACCCAGCTTCCTATATCCTGCACGGACTCAAGGGAGAATGCTCCTCAGAACCATTGAGCTAAAAGAGGCCATTTCCCAGGAGACCATGTCTATCTTATAGTGGAAGATAAAGGTATGATGGTTAGACTGAGAAGCTACTGCACAAATGTCATCCATAGAAGCTTTAGTTTAAAAAACAGCAGATGAGGCCATGGCCCTAGTGCACTGACCTTGAATGGGCTTGGGAAGATCGATACCCTTAGAGGTGTACACAAAGGAAATGCAATTGGACATCCATCTTGATAAGGTAACCTTGGAGACTGATGAACCTTTCTTAGGGCTTGCAAAGACAATGAACAACTGGTTTGTCTTGTGAAACTTTGGTTCTATGAAAGTAGAATCACAACTGCCTATGTACATCTAATAAGTGTAGAATATAGTCACCCTTGTTACTAAAGTTAGTAAAGAAGACAGGCAAATGGATGGTTTGGTTGATATTGGTTTGTGAAACAACTTTGGGGAGAAAGGAGGGGTTAGTATGCAGGGAGACTCTCTTTGTGAAAAAACAAATACAGAGAATGTGAGCATAAGGCTTGAATCTCTGAAATTCTCCTTGTAGATACAATTGCTACTAGAAAAATAGTTTTCCAGGAGAGAAACTTAATATTGCAGGTGGCTACAGGTTCAAAAGGAGGTTGCACAATAGAACGTAGCATTAAATTGAGATCCCATGGGGGAGAAGGATTCCTGTGAGGTAGTTTTAACAATAGGGTCCCTTTTAAGAAGGCTTTGCAAAGTTTGTGGGAAATTAATGAAAAACCAAAATGGCTGTTAAGTGAACTTTAATTGTAGAGGCAGACGCACAGTCATTAAAAAGCAATGCCAGGAAATCCAAGACAAAGTGAACAGGAGCTGTAATAGGAACTACGTTACTCTGGTTGCGCCCAAATTACAAACTTATTCCATTTACTTTCATACAGTTTCTGGGTAGACAATTTATGAGAAGACAATATATGCCTGACTGGATAGGACAGCATGACTTGTCTGGCAATTAACGGAACTGGAGAAACCTAGCCATCAGCTTGAGATTGTGAAGGTTTGGATGAAACATCAACAGTAGCTCCTGAAAGCTTTTCAGAATCCAGGATAGGTTTTCCATGGTGCTTATAGCAGAAATTAATGCAATGGCCTATCCATTTAGAAATGTTTTGCTTTGAAATAGCCTTCCCCTCTGCCCCTGCAGCACATGCCACCAGCAGTTGTTCAGATTTCCTTTGAGGTTTAGTCTTGTCCAAGTAGAATCTGGGTTGTCTGTGCACATCTAAAGAATGCAGTATTCGTTCCCCTTTGTTCTGTGGATTGGGAAAGAAGGCTGGCAAATGAATGGACTGATTAAGAGCCACACTGGATACCACCTTGGGCATGAAGGATGGATTGGTTCTGAAGGACACCCTGTTTGCATGAAAGATGATGAAAGGCTCCACTGCCATAAGGGCCTGTAATTCAGATACCCTTCTCGCTGAAGTGATTGCTAAAAGGAAAGCTGTTTTCCAAGAAAGAAATTTTAGGTCTGCAGTAGCAGCTGGCTCGAAAGGAGGTAGAGTGAGTTTCTCCAAAACAAAGTTAAGGTCCCAGGCTGGGGTTGGAACTCTCCTGGGTGGTCTCAAATTTTTTGCCCCTCTGAGGAACTGCTTGAGCAGTGGATGAGTGAAGAGGGGAGGTTCTGTTATAATGAGCTGAAATGGCCGAGGCATGAATTTTGATGGAGGAAGACAAGCCCTTGTAAAGCATCTCAGTTAAGTATTGTAAAATCTGAGGTGAATTGGGCACTGCTGTGCTCATCCCTTGAGATTAGTTCCAGGCACAGAATCGTTTCCATTTTTCAGCATAAGATTTTCTAGTACTAGGCCTTCTTGCCTCTAAAATGATATCCATCACAGGTTTATTGAGGGATGGTACAGGACAGATCAGGTAATTAGCCAGGCTGCTAGGATCAGTGTCAGAAGCCGAGTGCAGAATCTGGTTCTCCTGCTGAGACAACAGGGAAGGAGTCTGAAGCAGGTGCCATGGGGATAACAGTGACACACTGCGCAGGAGGGGTACCAGTGTTGGTGTGGCCATTCTGGAGCAATCAAAATCATCCGTGGTTTGTCCTGTTTGTTTTTTAGTAGTACTCTGGAGAGCAGAGGCAAAGGCGGGAAGGCATAGACTGATAGGTTTTTCTAGCTGAAGGACAGAGCATCCACCTGCCAGGCTTGTTTGTGGGGAGTCCTTGTGCAAGATTTGTCCAACTGGTTGTTCTAGGGAGAGGCAAACAGGTCTATATCTGGGCTCCCCCATTTGCTTGTCAACATGTTGAAAATCCTTGGTTCCAGTTTCCACTTGTGTGGGTCCATGAGGTTTCTGCTTTGTCCACCTGCCAGTGTATTTAGTTTTCCTGGCAAGAACTGAGCTTGTAGGTGCACTTGGTAGCTCAAGGCTGTGTTCCACCATGCCATGGCTAGTCTGCAGAGGGGGTAAGAAATTTGTGCTCCCTGCTTGTTTATGTACCACATAACAGTGGTGTTGTCCGTTTTTACCATTAGTTGTCCTGGAAGAATGTGGGTCCTTGAAGGCTGTCAGAGCATTCTGTACAGCTAACATTTCTTTTTGATTGATATGCAGGTGCATTTGACTTGGGTTCCATTTGCCCTGAATGCACTTCCTTGCCAAGTGAGTCCCCCATGCATAGTCTGATGCGTCTGTTGTTAGGGTTTGGGCGGCAGGGGGTAGTGTGAAAGGTAGTCCCTTGTTTTGGTGGCAGGCCTCTGCCCACCAAAGGAACTCTAGGCGTAGGCAAGGTATGATAGGAATCATTGCTTCTAGATCTTGAGAATGTTGACACCATAGGCTTTTTAGATACCACTGTAATTTCCTCATATGCAGTCTTGCATATGGAATTAGAAGAGTGCAGGAGACCATGAACCCCAAGGCCTTTTCTTGCTGATAGCTGGGTTTTTGTGGCCACTTGTTTGAAGTAGGTTGTCAAATGAATTTGTTTCTCTGGCGTGAGCTAGGCCATCTGGGAAGTTGTATTCAAGCTTACTCCCAGAAATATAATTTGTTGACAGGGTACCAGGTGTGATTTCTTTTCATTTATGGTGCATCCCAGACAAGTTAGAACCCTTTGTACAAAGGCCAGTTGATTCAAAAGTATGTCCTGGCTTTATGCCTGAATTAGACAATCATCTAGGTATGGGTATATTTTAATATTTCTTTGCCTGCAAAATGCTATAACTGGAGCTAGGCACTTTGTGAATACCCTGGGCACAGTAGATAAGCCAAAGGGCAGTGCAGAGAACTGATAGTGCGTGTAGCCTGTTTTGAAGCATAGGTATCTTCTGCAAGATTCCCTGATTGGGATGTGCAAGTATGCTTCTTTTAAATCTAGTGTTGCCAATCGGGCATCTTTGCCTTGCACAGGATGTAATTGGTGAAGAGTCAGCATCTTGAATTTTGAAATCTCCAAAAAGGTGTTTAGAGTAGACAGGTCCAGGATAGGACACCATGAATTGTCTTTTCTGGGTACCAGGAAGGTCTAGAGTAGAAACCTTGTCCCTTTTCCTCTTCTGGTACCAGTTGAATAGCCCCCATGCTCAAGACAGACGGTACTTGTTTTTGGGCCTCTGCCCACTGATTTGGGGGGTAGGTCCGGCCACCCGCTTGGTGTTGGCAGCGTGTGGAAGTGAAATCTGTATTCCTGGGACACTATATTTAAAACCCATTTGTCCTGGGTAATGAGTTCCCAGTTCTTTGCATGAAGAGCAATCCCCCCCCCCAAAAGGGGCAGTCAGTTGATAAGTGCTTGGAAATTTTAAAAGGAAGTCATTGAGACAGTTTACCATAGGGGGAGACTTATTACTCCCAGATTTGGAAGTGGAGGCCCCCCACTGCTTAGTCCTGTGTGTCCCTCTAGGACTGAAACCTGAGGTTTTTGCTGTGTCTGGGTTTGGCTTGAGAAGACCTGGAAGGAGCTGGAAAGGACCAGTTCATAGAGGGCCAGTGCCTACTAAATCTAGGAGGCTGAACTTGTAAGAAATCTTTAACAGTTTGAATAGATTTAGCTTCATCTTCCATCTTAAGAACTTCCTCAGCCTTGTTGCCAAACAGACGGTCCTGATTTAACGGAGCATCCAACAATTTAGCTTCAACATGATCAGGCAAAGATTGTTCCTTAAGCCAAGCATGCCTTCTGAGCAAAGACCCATTAACAGCGGCCCTGCAAGAGGCCTCTAATGAGTCAAAACCACATTGCAAAGTATGTTTTCAAACTTGTTCAGCAGAATGCATTAAATCCTGTAATTCTTTATTTTCCACGCAGTCAGGAATCAACATCATTTTCTTTTTAAGCAATCCAATAACATGTTGCTGATACTTAATGCCCTTGGGCCCCTGTGAAATACTCTCTGGATCCGCAACAGGATTTTTAAAAAGGAACTTGTGTGACTCAGGGACCCTGTAGTATCTGTCTGGTTTTCTGGGAGCAGGAGGCAAGGAAATCAGGGGCCAAACTAGATTCCGAAAAAGCATCATCAACAATGTCTAGTACAGGAGGAATAGCTAAAGGCCTATGCTGAGGTAGGAGTAAGAAATCCCTAAGCCTCTTTTTTGAATCAGAAAAATCCTGGCTTTCCCAGTGGAAATGCTCCCTTAGGGTATGTAAGGTTTCCCCAAAAGAAAAATCTTCTGGAGGTAAAGTAGCGGGAATGAAGTCCTCTACATCAGAATCCTCATAAATAGATAAGGGCAAATCCAGATCATCAGAAGAATCATAAAAAAACAGGATCCTGGTCAGAAGATTCATAAACCATTTCAGATCTAGGCCTCTTAGAAAGGGGGGGGGGGTGGCTACCCCTAATTAGAGTTATTATGATCTTCAGCCATTCTTATTATTTGTTTTTTGGGCATAGAGGCCTGAGCATGTGGCCTGGGCATCGTTTTTTTAGGCATGGTTCGAGATTTAGGACAAAGTGAAGAAGGAGGCATTGGTTTAATATGCAAGTCCATAGGCCTGAATACACCCACAGAAGCCAGTGCTTGCACAGCGGCTCTGAACCCATTCAAGGTAGAGACATCCGCAGGTTCCATAGTTGAAGCATCTCGTGGCATACCGGACTCCGAATGGGTCTCGGTAGAGGCCTGCGAATCTGAAGTAGCAGGTATCAGGGACTGCAAAAGCACCTCACTGAGTACCGGCGAACTGGCGACTGGCTTAGGAGAAGCGTCGTCGGCAGTTTTGGACCTTGGCGGCCTGTCTCTGTCTTTATCTTTGCATTTTTTTCGGAATCCCGGTAGTCGGATGGCTAACAGACGACATTTCTGGATAATTAAACCGAGAATCAAAATATTTAGAGGCGAAAATGTACCGATGACGGATAGTGCGCTGATTAAATAAAGCATAAAACCGACAGCAAGGTACGTCGTGGTCTGGGCCTAGGCAAGGAATACAGTACGAATGAAAATCTTTATGAGGTATTTGCTTTCCACAAGTAATGCAATTATTAACTTTTACTGACATCAGTAAGGAGCAAGAAAAAGTTTCCCTAACGTGGTACTTAGCTTTAGTTGAAGACTTCGGTTCTGAAACTCGAAAATGAAAATTTCGGGAGTCAGCCGACTGGCACTTGTAAAATGCTTCTGCTTCGGGCACCGCACGGCAAGGAAGACTGATGTAATGGCGTCGGCTGCATGTTTTATACCCCTGATGACCTGACGTCATGGAAGAAGGGACAGCAACCGATGCAGGACCCAAGACTTTGTTAATCAGGCTAACTGAGGGCTACCTGCAAGCAGATAACCCAAATGTAATGACTGCAACAGTGAAACACGAAGAACATCTATAATACCTGATGTCTTTTTCACCCATTCCTCAACTGAAGGGACAGAATCCCAGGCTAGTGTAATTTTGGATGGTCCTCAAGGAAGGGTATTCCAGAGTACAGTACAGCCGAAAGTTGCCCTATTTCCTTGATAAGATTTAAAATTTGCAATGAGCTATAAAGGTGTAAGCATTGGACCATGTTGTAGTTGCACAGGTGTCACACTTTGGACCAAAAGGTGCATGATAATGCCATAGCTCTGGCAGAGTGTGCTTTAGGATGTTTGGGATAACGATAGGCCTTTCCTGTTATAAATGAAGATAATGCAATCAGTGAGACATCTGGCTAGGGTCACTTTTGATACTGTTTTGCCCAATTTAGCCTTGGAAAAAAGAGACAAACAGCTGTTCTGACTTCCTTTGGTTTTTAGTTCTGTGAATGTAGAATCTGAGCAGTCTATGAACATGCATTAAATGAAGTATATATCCTCCTTTGTCTGACAAATTTGGAAAGAAAGAAAACTGGTAGGTTAATTGACTGGTTAAGTTCTCCTTCTGACACCACTTTAGGCAGAAAGGAAGAGTTTGTTTGAAGGGATACAACATCCTTTTGAAAAAATCAGATAAGTTGGCTGGGAACAAAGTGCCTAGAGCTCAGATACCCATCTAGCTGATGTAATAGTGACTAGGAAAAGTGTTTTCCTGCACAAAAACTTTAATTCTGCCCTGGCTGAAGGTTCAAAGTGGACTGAGTCAGGGCCTGGAGGATAAGTGTAAGGTGCCACAGAGGAACTGGGTCCTTAATTGCAGTCCAAAGCAGAAATATACCCTTAAAGGAAAGAATTGCACATCATCATAGAAGCAAGACAACAGTGGCTTCCACGTAGGTGAAAATTTGAGATGGCAGCCATTTGCACCTTAATTGTCAAATAACTAGCTCCATTATTGAATATGGAAGCCAGAAAATCGAGAATTGCTGGAACTGGTGCTGAAAAGGGATCAAAAGGTTTCTGATGGGCCCAGATAGAAAATCTTTTCCACTTGCTTTTATAAATCTTTCTGGTAGAGGCTTTTTGGGATGACATAAGAATGTGGGGAAGGGATAAAGAAATCATGAAACTTCAAGCAATCACTGGAAGTGGAAAAACCATGCACTCAGCTTGAGAAATTGCATATCTCGGTGAGGCAATCTGGACAGGTGAGACAGAAGGCCCTGAAAAGGACCTAGCACCCTGGGAGGGTGAACTAGGTGAAGCTATAGGAAGGCAAAACAAACCTGTAGAGGCTAGAATGGGGCAATGAGGACAGCCTTACTCTTCCACAACAGTGCTTTCTGAATAACCTTGGGGATGAGAGGAGTTGGAGGGCCAATCGTGAACTAGAGAGCCTCTTGGCGAGCCCCCCCCCCTCCTCCAGGCGAATCAGGGCAAAGTACCTGCTGCACTTGGTATTGAGGGAAAAAGCAGAGAGGTCTCATGAAGGTTGACCACATCAGCAAAACAGCACTGCTGCCACTGAAAGAGGTCACATGAAGGTTGACCACATCAGCAAAACAGCACTGCTGCCACTGACTGAGAACACACTTGTTAGGGAGTAAGAAAAACTTGTCTAGTTTGTTTGCTAAAATGTTAGTTTTTACTAGGATATGCATCACCAAGAGAAAGCAGAGGGAAGATATCACCCACTGCCAAACTCTCACTGCCTCCTGATGTAGTGGGTAGGGAAAGGCTACCCCTTTTGTTCATGTACCCTGTAACGTCAAAAGGACTGCTCTCATATCTAGGATATTTATGTGAAGTGTTGCTTCGGTCTGAGACGGTGCTTCCCAAGTAATTCACCCCACACAGTTTGGGAGGCATGCGTAGTCACCGTGGCCTTAGGTGTAGAAGAGTGAAAGGGTGACCCTGAAAGATTTCTTCTGTGTGAATTCACCATGTTACATGATGCTTGCAAACATTTAGGATGCAAATTGCAGAGGTCAGTGGATGGTGTCCTACTGACCACTGTACTGCTAGAGTCCACTGTAGCACCCTCATGTGAAAGTGAGCCAAGGGTACTAGCACTATGGAAGCTGCCATTGAACCGAGCAGTTGAAAGAAAAGAAAGGATGTGTAATGCCTGCCCTTTTTTTTTTTTTTTTTTTTTTTTTATATATATATACAGAAAAGTCCAACCTTGTCTGTGTCAGACTTGCTTCTTGTGTTCGGGTATCTGGTCAGGCCCCAATGAATTCCAGCATTTGTGTAGGGCAGAGCTGATACTTGGTGTAATTTACAGTAATGCCTAGCTGGAAAGAGAAGTGGAGCAGGTAGTCCTTGGCTTGAATCAGTAGAGGCTTGGTAGAAACAGATAGAAGCCAGCTGTCTAGATAAGGAAACACCTGGAATTCATGCAGTCTCAGGTGAGCTGCAACCACTGCCATGCACTTGGTGAACACCCTGGGGGCTGTGGCAAGACCAAAGGGCAGTGTTCTGGATTGGTAGAACTGGCTCCCAGATGGAAGAGTAGATATCGTCTGGAGCTCCTATGTATTTTGATACGATAGTACACATCTTGTTTTCATTGTAGTGCATTAGTACACATCTTGTTTTCATTGTAGTGCATTAGCTAGCCATATGGTACTTGCACAAGTCTTTCTTTAAAACCTAGGATCAACTTTGTCATTTTCTATAAATTAGCACCCACAGGTTTCATTCTGTCAAAAGTCTCAGTGTGACTTGTGAAATCTACAAAAGATTAAAGAAACAATTTCTACTATATGTTCAGTTTAAAACACAGCTCAGAAGAACTTCACAGAATATACACCCTACAATACATTTAAGATCCTTTACTCGGGTTTAAAATCTATAAAAGTATTTCAACAGAAAGCAAGCTTTCTGATTTATGGAATCACAGAGCTGGAACTGTTTAAATTATTGTCACCATTAACATGCACCTGCACCAATTAAAACAGCAATATCAGTCAACAAATGTCCACTTTAAATGGTAAGAAAATTTAATCAGGTTTTACTTTACCACATCTGCAGAAAAGTTTACTGAACTAAACTCATAAATGTTCATTACCTTGCTACTAGGTGCGGGAGGGGAGCTGTAATTAGGGCCTTTTTATGGAAAACAAATACAAATCTAAACACACAGCAAGGAAATTGCTTTTGTGATTACTTGTCCTGAAGAATATCCACTGGTGACCTGCCAATATAATGTGATAATAAACCAGACTGCATCTCATTCAAAGTTCATCCCTCAAAATTTCACAAATGAACATAACACCAATTTTAATGTCAGCATGTTATCAAAATGCATTGGTTTGAACTACTTGCTGTTCAGTATACATTTGTTAACGTCTACATTTGTTAATGTCTACATGCTTTTTAACAATATTTTCTTATTTACCTTTTACACTAGGACATGTGCTGTTTAAAGCCCCCATAAAAGTATTATATACCTCATCATTCCAAACACTGGTATCTCTTTTGTAAAGCAGCATTTTCACCAAGCTGACATCACTGTGACTTCCAGTGAACGCTGGCCTTCGTGATGTCAGCGAAGGGACAGAATGAGAATGCATTCATGAACTTTAATTGGAGGAACACCACTGTGCAACAGCAAGAGCAGGGGTGCATCCATGAATTAATATGCATGCTGTCCCTCCGGTGAGGTCATCAAGAATACAGTAAATGTGAGCTATAATTTAGTAAAAAAAAAATGCATGAAGCTTTTTTTTTTTTTTTTTTTAAAGAAACAGCTTAAATATAAAAGAAATGAGAGGGATGGCATGAAATGTATCACAGCACTTCAGCTACATTATGCCATGATGCATTTGTGAATATCTGTAAGATAAATAGTAGCCATCCCTGGACAAAGCCAGTCTGGTCTGGGTGTATCAAATCCAGCAGAAAGCCAGAGTCTATTTGCTAACAGTAAAGTTAATGGTTTATAATCATGACGCGGGAGTGAAATGCGCTAATAACTGTTTACATTTTCTAATGCCTTTAATGAATAGATGCATCTTACACGTACCAAATCCCAAAATGTTAAAGACAGACTCAATGATGCCCTGATTACAATAAAGCCCGACAGACCCACTGAAGGCCTTGCCAAATGGGGTCACTCCTAAGACCCCCATCTCCCAGTGGATTGCAGTCTGAGCCACAAAGATACAACACAATCCTTGTACCAGAACTACTTGTCCTGCCTCACTTCACATAAGATGATCAATCATGTATATTAAAAAGGCCTAACATCCTTTTGAAAAGTGGAAGGTGGCCAAAAGGTGTTGAATCATAGCCTGATCCCATTCTGTAAGCCTCAATACAGGAAAAAAAATAATCCAAATCTACTTAGCCTACCAGTCTGCTAACATACATTACTTCATAAAAAAAGAAGTTAAGTTCTTACTACAATGTTCCATCTGTGTTGTCCAACTTCATTCCATTAACCTGTGGGAATTCAGTTCCAACACTCGGAAACTACCAGCCGCTTTCTTCCAGCTTGAGACACCAGACTTGGGCTCATCCTACCTACCCACAATGTCCCACTCCCCCAATGTTACCTCAGATTGAGTTTGCCAACAAGAAAGTACAGTTGTGTACACTTACCATAAATGTAGATGCAGTCATCACATTTAGCGTTATTTGCTTGCAATAGTCCTCAGTCAGCCTGATTATCAGTCTTGGGTCCTGTGTCGGTTGCGGTCTCATAGGTTCATAGGTTCATACTAGGCTATCTGCCTAGGGCATTTATAAGCCTAGCCAGAGTGTGTATGGCTTTCGCCACCCATATTAAATTAATTTTGCTATGCCCTTTTTCAAGGTTAGTATACTGTGCCTCTGTCTAACAGTGACACAGAAGTGATACCCGGGGTAAACCTACGATCTCCCATCCACTCATCAAGATTCCTCTTGAAGAGAGTCAATGAGGGACTCTGCCTAACCTGGACTGGGATTTTATTCCAGAGTGAAGGAGCCTCTGGGTTATGAATCTGTCCCTCCAGCATGTCCTATTTATTTCAGTGCTGAGGTTCAAGTCCCTCGAGCGCGTAGCTCGATGGGATTTGGATTTTCTGAGGTGCAACATGTCCATTAATTCCGGGTTGGGCATGGCTTTATACGTCAGGCACAGATCGCCTCTGAGCAGGCGGTATGCCACTGAGTAGAGCTGGAGTTTCTTTATCTTCCATAATGTCAGGTAGTCAGGGGTATAAAGCATGTAGGCGATGCCATTACATCAGTTTTTCTTGTCCCAAATGTCAGGTGCCCCCATAATAGGAAGCAATTATATACAATGTTACACCTCCAACAAAAAAGCAAATACACCAAAAAGATTTAAGCATACTAAACAAGAATAGAGGTATAGTCAATAGAAGTCAGGGGGCTGGAGGGAGGGTAAACAGGACTGCAACAGTGAATACACTCGAACATCTATATTTATAGTAAGTGTACACAACTGTACTATGTTCTTCATGTTTCACTGTTGCAGTCATCACATTTGGGTAGATTCCCAAAGCTAAGGATGGGAGGAGGTAATTACATAGCATTAGGACCAGCTATAAGGCCCTGCAAGACTGCAGTGGCACAGCCAGCTCTGGATTTAGAAAAAATTGGCAAGTGGTAATGCTTGGTGAAGGTATGTACAGAACTAAGGGTAGCAGCTTCCAGGATGTCCCTGGTAGGGACACCTCTGAGAAAGGCTCTAGCTGTAGATGCAGCCCTGGTTGAATGTGGTCTTATCCCCTGTGGGGTATGTTTTCCATGGTGCTTATAGCAGAAATGAATGTAATGGCCTATCCACTTAGAAATGGTTTGCTTTGAAACAGCCTTCCCCTCTGCCCCTGCAGCAAATGCAACCCAGCAGCAGTTCAGAATTCTTAAGAGGTTTAGTCCTGTCCAAGTAAAATCTAAGTTGTCTGTGCACATCCAAGGAGTGCCGTATTCGTTCCTCTTTGTTCTGTGGATTAGAAAAGAAGGTTGGCAAATGAGTGGACTAATTAAGGGCCACACTGGATACCACCTTGGGCATGAAGGAGGGATTGGTCCTGAGGGACACCATGTCCACATGAAAGATGACGAAAGGCTCCACAGCCATGAGGGCCTGTAATTCAGATACCCTTCTTGCTGAAGCGATGGCTAGAAGGAAGGCTGTTTTCCAAGAAAGGAATTTCAACTCTGCATTTGCAGCTGGCTCGAAGGGAGGTAAAGTGAGCTTTTCCAATACAAAGTTAAGGTCCCTGGCTGGAGTAAGGGCTCTCCTGGGTGGTCCTAGGTTTTTGGCCCCTCTGAGGAATTGCTTCGGCAGTGGATGAGAGAAGAGGGGTAGTTCTGTATTTTAATGAGCTGAAATGGCTGAGGCATGAATTTTGATGGAGGAAAAGGAAAGGCCCTTGTGAAGCATCTCAGTTAAGTATTGAAGAATCTGAGGTAAATTGGGTGCTGGTGTGCCCATCTCCTGAGTTTGGCTCCAGGAACAGAATCCTTTCCATTTTTCAACATAGGATTTTCTAGTACCAGGCCTCCTTACCTCCAGGATGACATCCGTCATTTGCTTACTGAGGGATGGTAACGAAGAGATCAGCTAATTAGCCAGGCTGCCAGGTTCAGGGTTTGAAGTGGTGGGTACAGAATCTGCTCCCCCTCCCCGCTGGGACAGCAGGGCAGGGGTCTGAGGCAGGTGCCATGGTGCCAGCAGTGGCACACTGCAAGAGGGGGTACCAGTGTTGGCGTGGCCAGTCTGGTGCAATCAGTATTGTCCTTGCTTTGTCCTGCTTGATCTTTAGTAGTTCCTTTGAGAGGAGAGGCAGAGGGGGAAAGGCATAAACTGATAGGTTTTTCCAGGTGAAGGACAGGGCATCCACTTTCCAAGCTTGTTTGTGGGGAGTCCTTGTGCAGAATTTGTCCAATTGGTAGTTCTGGGGGAGGAAAACAGGTCTATCTCTGGGCTCCCCCATTTGTTTCACAACACGTTGAATATCTTCGATTCCAGTTTCCACTCATGTGGGTCCATGAGAGTTCTGCTTAGGTCGTCTGCCAGTGTATTTAGCTTTCCTGGCAGGAACTGAGCCTGTAGGTGCAACTTGGTAGCTCAAGGCTGTTTTCCACAGAGCCATGGCTAGTATGCAGAGAGGTTATGAGTGGGTTCCCTCCTACTTGTTGTGGTGTTGTCCATCTTTACTAATAATTGTGCTGGAAGAATGTGGTCCTTAAAGGCAGTCAGAGCATACTGCACAGCTAACATTTCTTTTTGATTGATATGTAGGTGCATTTGACTCGGGTTCCATTTGTCCTGAATGCACTGCCCTGTCAAGTGAGCTCCCCCATGCATAGTCTGATGTGTCTGTTGTTAGGGTTTGGGTGGCAGGGGGTAGAGTGAATGGCAGTCCCTTGTTTTGGTGGCAGGCCGCTGCCCACAAAAAAGAACTCTATCTGTAGACAAGGTATGATAGGAATCATTGATTCTAGATCCTGAGAATGTTGACACCATAGGCTTTTTAGATACCAGTGTAGTTTCCTCATATGCTGTCTTGCATATAGAATTAATAGAATGCAAGAGGCCATGAACCTCAGGACTTGCAGTATTTTCTTTGCAGATAGCTGGGTCTTTGTGGCCAGTAGTTTGAAGTAGGCTGTCAAATGAACTTTTTTTCTCTGGCGTGAAGTAGGCCATCTGGGACGTTGTATTCAAGCTTGCTCCCAGGAATACAATTTGTTGGCAGGGTACAAGATGTGATTTTTTTCTAATTTATCCTGTACCCCAGAGAAGTTAGCAATTTCTTTACAAATGCCAGATGATTTAATAGTATGTCCTGGCTTTCTGCCCGAATTAGACAACTGTCCAGGTATGGGTATAATTGAATATTTCTTTGCCTGCAAAATGCAATGACTGGAGCTAGGCACTTTGTGAATACACTGGGCACAGTAGATAAGCCAAAGGGCACTGCAGAGAACCGATAGTGCATGTAGCTTGCTCTGAAGCATAGGTATCTTCTGCAAGATTCCCTTATTGGGATGTGCAGGTAGGCTTCCTTTAAATCCAGTGTTGCCAACCAGGCATCTTTGCCTAGCATGGGAAGCAGTTGATGAAGAGTTAGCATCTTGAATTTTGGGATTACCAAAAACGTGTTTAGGATAGACAGGTCCAGGATAGGATGCCAGGAATTGTCTTTTCTGGGTTATCAGGAAAAGTCTTTTGTGCCTCTGCCCACTGATTTGGGGGTAGGTCTGGCCAGACATTTGGGGTTGGTAAGGAGTGGAAGTGGAATTTGTATCCTCGGGAAACTATATTTAAAACCCATTTGTCCTGGGTAAGGAGTTCCCAATTTTTTTGTATGCAGGGCAATCTTTCTCCCTAAATGAACAGTCAGTTGAGCAGGGCTTGCAAGGTTTAAAGTTAAGTCACTGAGACAGTTTACCATAGGGGGAAGTCTTACTACTCCCTGCTTTGGAAGTGGGAGCCCCCGACTGCTTAGGCCTGTGAGTACCTTGGGACTGAAGCCTGGGTGTTCTGCTGGTTCTAGCTTTGGACTGAGAAGGCCTGGAAGAGGCATGAAAAGACCAATTCATAGAGGGCCAATGCCTACTAAATCTGGGAGATTGTACTTGCAGGAAATCTTTAACAGTTTGCATAGATTTAGCTTTTTCCTCTATCCTTTGAAGTACTACTTCTGCTTTGCTGCCAAACAGGTGGTCTTGGTTTAAGGGAGCATCCAGTAATTTAGCTTTAACATGATCTGGCAAAGATTGCTCCTGAAACCAAGCATGCCTTCTAAGTACAGACCCAGTGATAGCAGCCTTGCAAGATGCCTCTAATGAATCAAAACCACATTGCAAAGTATGTTTTCCAACTTGTTCAGCAGAATGTATTAAATCCTGTAATTTTTTATGTTCAGCACAGTCAGGAATCAACATCATTTTCTGTTTAAGCAATCCAATAATATGCTGCTGATACTTTAACATATGAAACTGGCAATTTAAAGCCCTAATGGCCAAAGTTGCAGAAGTGTATGCCTTCTTACCCCATCTATTCAGTGCCCTGGAATCTCTATCAGAGGGTGTAGGATTTTTGGCAGTAGTAGCCTTAATGCCCGTGGGTCCTTGTGAAATGGTCTCAGGATCTGCTATAGGATTGTTAAAGAGGAACTTGTGAGAGTCCGGTACCCTGCAATACCGATCAGGTTTTCTGGGAGCAGGAGGAAAAGTGTCAGGGGCCAGGCTAGATTCCGAGAAGGCATCATCTACAATGTCCAGTACAGGAGGGATAGCTAAAGGCCTGTGTTGAGGCAGGAGTAAGAATTCCCTAAACCTCTTTTTGGAGTCAGAGTAATCCTGGCTTTCCCAGCGGAAATGCTCCCTAAGAGTATGCAAGGTTTCACCAAAAAAGAAATCCTCTGAAGAGGAAGCAGAGGGAATGGAGTCCTTCTGCATCAGAATCCCCATAGGTAGATAGGGGCAAATCCTGGTCAGAGAAAACAGAAATTTCAGAATCCTGATCAGAAGAATCAGAAGGAAAATCAGTCCTAAGTCTCTTAGAGGGGGAAGGGTGGCTTCCCCTGATTAGAGTAATAATGTCTTCAGCCCTTCTTATCATTTGATTTTTAGGCATAGGGGCCTGACCATGCGGTCTGGGCATCGGTCTTCTAGGTATAGGTCAAGTTTTAGGCCTTGAAAAATATGATGGTATCGGGTTAATATGCAGGTCAGTAGGCCTGAATACACCCCTCAGAAGCCGGTGCCTGCACAGTGGCTCCGGACTCATCCAAGGTAGAGACATCCGCAGGTTTCACAGTCGAAGAAGCATCTCGCGGCATATCTGACTCAGAATGGATCTCAGTAGAGGCCTGCGAATCTGAAGTAGCGGGTATCAGGGGCTGCAAAAGCGCCTCACTAAGTACCAGCGAACTGGCGACTAGCTTAGGAGAAGCATTGTCGGCAGTTTTGGACTTATGCGGTCTGTCTCTGTCCTTATATTTGCGTTTTTTCAGAATGTTGGCAGTCAGGTGGCTTACCAAAGCCATTTCTGGATAATTGAACTGAGTACCAAAATATCTGGATGCGTAAATGAACCAACGATGAAAAGTATGAGGTGTGAATAAAACCGACAGTGAGGTACGTCGTGGTCTGGGCCTAAGCAAGGAATGCAGTATGAATGAAAATCTTTATGATGTATTTGCTTTCCACAAGAAATACAATGGTTAACTTTTACTGACATCGGTTTAGACAAAGAAAAAGGATCCCCAACAGGGTACTTAGCTTAACTGAAGACTTCGGGATCTGAAACTCGAAAACGGAAATTTCAGGGGTCTGCCGACTGGCACTTGCGAACTGCTTCTGCTTTGGGCACCGCACAGCAAGAAAGACTGGTGTAATGGCATCAAGCTGCATGCTTTATACCCCTGACTACCTGACGTCATGGAAGATAAGACAGCAACTGACGCAGGACCCAAGACTTTGATAATCAGGCCGAGTGAGGGCTACTGCAAGCAGATAACCCCAAATGTGATGACTGCAACAGTGA
Organism: Protopterus annectens; assembly: GCF_019279795.1. Taxonomy (NCBI): domain Eukaryota; kingdom Metazoa; phylum Chordata; order Ceratodontiformes; family Protopteridae; genus Protopterus; species Protopterus annectens. The sequence continues at coordinate 1,738,507,971 of NC_056735.1, read as the reverse complement.
AACACTAAGAACATCATAGTATTCCTAACATTAACTACAATACAAAGGTAAGAGAGTCAAACTACAAACAGATCTTACACTAACAGAACATCAGGAATGCAACCAAAGAAATAGAATTCCTGGTAACTTCTACTAGGCTTCCCAAATAAACTTTTAGATAGGAGGAAAGGAGGGTAGGAAGTTTAATGGAATGAAGTTGGACACACAGTTGGAATGTTATGGTAACAACCTAACTTCTATATCTGATGTTTCCCACTTAATTCCATTAACCTATGGTATAGACTCCCCAGCTACCATAATACAGGGTGGCCATCAAGGAAGGATATTCCAGAGTACTGCAGATCCAAAAGCACTTCTACTCCTGGATAAAATGTCCAATTTGTAATGAGTGACAAATGTATGGGGGTTTGACCAAGTAGCAGCAGCACAAATGTCCTCAATAGAAACTCTGGACCAAAAGGCTTGAGACGTGGCCATGGACCTTGTAGAGTGTGCTCTTACCAGATCTGGTAAGGGAATACCTTTAGAACACTAAATAAATGTAATAGTGTCTTTCAACCACCTGGCCAAAGTAACTTTAGTCACTGCTTTACCTTTTAGCATGTAAAAAGGAAACAAACAGTTGATCGCACTTCCTGAAGGATTTAGTCCTATGGATGTAAAAACGAAGTTGTCTATGCACATCAAGCATGTGTAAGGTGTACTCCCCTTTGTTCTAATACTGAGGAAACAATACTGGAAGATTAACTGACTGATTAATGTTGGTCTCTTTAGCCACCTTGAGTATAAAAAAAAGGGGGATCACTCTGTCTTCATGAAAACCTTAAGTATGAAAATTTTGCAGAAAGAGCCTGCAGTTTAGACACTTTCCTGGCCGAGATAATAGCTCCTAGGAAAATAATTTTCTAGGAAAGGAATTTTACATCTACAGTGGCAGAGGGTTCAAACAGGGATGAACCAAAGCTTGTAGAATCATAGTAAAATCCCAAGAAGGCATAGGGTCACTAACTGGAGGCCATAGCAGAAAGGTGCCCCTAAGAAAAGCCTTACATAACTTTGAAGAAGCTAAAGACGCTGAGTCAAAACCAAAGTGGAAGTTAGAAATGGCAGCAAGCTGAACCTTGACTGTAGAACAACAAGCACCATCCTTGAAAAGGGAAGCCAGAATGTCTAGCACTACTGAACCCAGGGCTGTAAAAGGATCAGATTTTGTTCCACACAAAAGGAGAATCTTTTCCACTAACTTTTGTAAGTCTTGCGAATAGAAGCCCTATGTGAGGAGATCAAAATTTCTTGGACTGGAGAAGACAGCGTGGGAGATCTAGCCATCATCCAAAGTGGAGAAATCATGCAGTTAATTTTAGGGCCTGAATGTTGAGATGTGGATGCCTCGGCAGATGAGAAAGTAGATCTGGGCTCAGATCCAACTTCATTGGGGGGCAAACCAGATGAGACCAAAGAAAGGTTAACAAGATTTGTCAAGGCCAAAAAGGAGCAAGAGGATCACTTTGCTTCACAACCAGAGCGCTTTCTGCAGGAACTTGGGAATAAACGGAAGAGGGGGAAAGGTGTATAGTAGACTGGAGTGCCAAGCATGAACCAAAGTATTCCTGGGGGACTGTCCCTGAGGAGGGATCAAGGCAAAATTCATGATGCAGTTCTGGTTGAGAGGGACGCAAAGAATTACAGCAAGAATAACCCCATTTCTGAAGGACTAAATCTGCCATGATCTGATTCAGGGACCACTTGTAAGGCATCAGTAGTACTCTGCTGAGTCTGTCGACTAGGATACTGGATTCTCGCAGAACATGCATTGCTACCAGAAAGAGGTTGGAAGAAAATCGCCAACTGCCAAACCCTCATTGCTTCTCAAAGGGGATAAGACCTGGTTCCTTCCTGTTTGTTGATGTACCAAACCACTGACATTGCCTGTCTGGACAGCAACAGTCCTCTGAGGAAGAAAGCTGTCTAGTTCTTGCAATGCTAGAAGAACCACTCTCATCTCAAGAACACTGACATGCAACTTGGTATTCTTGGGGTGTCCACATGCCTTGGACCATCCGGCCCAGATAATGCCCCCCCACTCGAACTGGGAGACGTCCACGGTCAATGTGGCAGTTAGGGAGGGGAGAACGAATGGTCATCCCTGGATAATCTCTGGAGAATGGAGCCATTAAAGGAGAAAATCCTTGCATACATGACACAAGTCGACGGGAATGTTCAAGGGATTTCCGAGAAAAGACCAGTGTACCGCTACAGTCTACTGCAGAGAGTTATGGTTGCCGGCACTGAACCTAAAGCTTGTAGAATTAGAGAGGCCGGGGGGTTTAGAAACAGTCAAGATCTGGCTCACATGGGATCTCAGACTTGCCACCCTGTCTGATGCAAGGTAAACATGAGCCATTGCTGTGTCTAGATGTTCCCCTATAAAATCTATGGCTTGAACTGGTTCCAGATGCGACTTCTGCAAGTTTATAGTTATGCCCAGTGTAGAAGCTAGGTTGAAGAAGTAATCCTTGGCCTGAAGGAGTAGATGCCTGGTTAAGGTGGTCAGAAGCCAGTTGCCGAGATATGGAAATATCCAATAGCCTTGTAGTGGGACACGAGCTGCCACTACGGCTAGACATTTGGTGAACACCCTAGGGGCTGTGGTGAGGCCAAAGGGAAGCAGCCAAAACTGGTAGTGACTGGCTCCCAGCCTGAAATGTACAAAAGACCTGGAGTGCCTGTCTATTTTGATATGGTAGTATGGATGTGCTCTATAGACCTCAAGGATGCAATCACCCATCTTCAGAAGAAGTAAGATGGGGTTGAATTGTGACCATCCTGAACTTTGTGCATTTCACTGACCTGTTCAGGTCAGTTCGATCCAAGATAGGCCACAAGTTCCCTGTCTTTCTTGAGTACCAAAAAGTATCTGGAAGAAACGCTCGATCCAACTTGATCAGTGGAACTTCTTGGATGACTTTCTTTACAGTTTCTTTCTTATTTCTTGGACAGTGTCCTCCCTTTGACTGGTTGGAACATTGGGAAGGTGAAATTTTTGTTTGAAAACTTCAGGAAAAAGGAATGGAGTATCCTCTGGGCACTATCCTTAGCACCCATCTGTTTGTGATGACTTCACAAACTTCTGGGTGCAAAGAGAAATGTCCTTTGACTACTTCCAGAGGAAAGCAGTCTGGCAACCGTTCAGGATTGCTGGAATGGCTTGTCTGGTGCAGGCTCCAGTAACCCTTGATTTTGCAGATCCCCTTGGCTGCATGTGAGGTGACTACCATTCTGACCATACCCCCCTCTGCCTTGCGTGGTAAAGTTTCTCTGAGTGTCATAAAAATGGCTCTGCAACTTCCGGAACCAAGTTTTCTTACTACCAATCTGGTTCCTAGAGAAGGTCCATTGTGGAGTAGAAAAACAGATCCCAACTGCAGACAGAGTCGCACCATCTTTCTCACACTGGGTCAAAGTGGTCACGTACCGTGGGCCCAAACAAGGTGGAGCCATCAAAGGGGGCATTAATGAAGGACTGCTTGAAGGGCTCTGCAAAATTGCACAGCCTCATCCAGGCATGACGCCAAACAGCAATGCAGGAACCAGCCACACTTCAGGTATGCTCTGCAGCATGAGAGATCAGCCTCATGGACGAACTGGCTAGGGAATATAGGGTGGCCAGCCTAAAAGAAACAGACTGATATTCCTCATTAGGCACAGACCTGAGCTAGAAAGTTCCTTAACCCAGTCCTGTCATAGCTGGATAAAATGAGACAAGTAGTTCAATGCCTAAAGAGCAAAGGTAGACAGAGGCGTAGACTCAATTTCCAAATCTGTCCAGTGCCCGGGATTCTCTATTCAGAGGGTGGACAGAGGAGCTGTCCTGAGTGAGCTCCTTCTTGGTGGACAACCAAGGCATCTACTGGGATTCCTTTGGTCCAAAACTATTTGTTGGCTGGGGTGCTTAAAATGTTATCGGCACGTTTAGGAATAGGTTATACTGTACCCAGTTCCTTCCAAACCCTCGACAACACCAGCTGGATCAGTGGGTTGGCTGGGGGGGGGGTGGACACCCAGGTAGTAGATGGGCTGGCTGCAAAAGCCTCCCACAATACAGATTCCTCTGCGGAAGGGGTTTGGAAAGACCATACACCCTTCCAGTGAAGAAGTTCCTCAAAATCAGTATCTGTGGTGAGGGATTCCGTATGGGAATCCACATGCCTCCTTTTACACAGTCTCTTCTGAGGGAACTCCTCATAGGTATGCACTGGGGGGGGGCACGTGTTGGAAGAAGCTTGGAGATCCACTGAGGGAACGGTGTGGAGGCTTTCTGGGACTGGCTGTCCATGTGGTAGCTCAGAGGTCTCAGGCAGAGTTCCAGAGTGGGGCGAGGGGAGTTCTGTTGCAGTAAGTGCTGGGGGTCTCCTAGAAACAGAGAGGACCCTCTCCACAATCTCAAATACAGGACAACTCCAAACAACCTGCAGCTGTCTTGCCGGAGCTGAAGCCAAAGTAACAGACACCTTCCAGAGACAATGGACCCCCTGCTCAGAGGGGGGAGTTGGAGCTGAGGTGTCAAAGGCCAAGACCCTGACGGGAAGAGACTGCTCCAAAATCTTTTGGAGTCAAAGTCAACCCCCCCCCCCCAAACCAACCTCAATGCTACAGGCTCCAAGACACACTCGCAACCAAAGCAGCAGGAGACGAGCAAGTCGGGGAGAATGTCAGAGGCGAAGATGATACCTCTATTGGCTCTGCCACCCCAGCACTGGGACCCAATGGAACAGACAACTCTAAAACCAGGGAACAAATCTGAGAACGAGCTAATGACTGAAACAGGGAGAGCCTCATGGATCTGGAAGCAGATGAGGTGGGCACAAGCCCCATCTGGAACTGTGTCTCGAGGAACTGCCTCATGAGCTTACCAACATCCCAAGAGGACAAACATCAGGAAGACCTTGACTAAGCCGATGAAGAGGGTCGGGGGATCTTTGTGGGGAATGGGATGAAGAGGGTCGGGGGGGATCTTTGTGGGGAATGGGATGGAGACCTCATGGACGGCACCGGCAAAGAAGATCCTGAAGCAGAGACAGCTGGAGCAAACACCGAGGAACACCACTCAGCCCCCATAGCCACAGAGGAGGAACGCGGTGGAGGAGAGGTAGAGGTAAGGAAACTCAGAGCTGATTGCATCAGTTCCGAAGACCTAGATATTTTTTGCAGAGTTTCCAAAGAGGACTACGCTGGAGACAGCCTCCTGGGAATCCTTGGGCCTTTTAGCCGGGGGCTGAGCATCTGATGTACAAAGAGCTCCATTGGTAGTAGGAGGAGAAGGAAGCAACCCCTTTAAAATGTGTTTGCTTCTCCTATTCGCCAAAGCCTGGGGGTGAAATGCCCTGCATATATCACAGGGAGCATCCAGGTGGACAGGCCCCAAACAGTACATGCACTCCCTGTGGGCATCAGATAATGGAATCTTCCTCCCATAGAAGTGCACTTTATAAAGCCTAATAACTTTTGATCAGCCATAAAGAAAAGAAAAAGAGGAAGCAGCATTTTTTTTTTTTTAAAGAAAAGAAGCCCAATGGGCAGAACCCTGAGTTTAGATAGGAATGGAAGGCAAAAGATGAGAAAAGACAGGTAAGGAAACACAAAAAAGGGGAAAAACCTCACGCAAATACATTGAAGAAGCTCAAGCCAGAACTCGCTGCTAACACCAGGCATGGCCAGCGAGATCTGGGGTAATGTGGAGGGAGCTGGGCATTGTGTGTAGGTAGGAGGAGCTCAAGTCTGGAGTCTCAAGCTGGAAGAAGGTGGCTGGTCGGTTCTGAGCATCAGAACAGAATTCCCACGGGTTAATGGAATGAGTGGACAACATCAGATTCAAGGATTGCTAGCATGTTGCTTCAGTTACCAGAGGCTCTGTACAGCCATAATAAAGGCTACCTCCCATATGTCATACATGCGATGGGAGCCTCCAAACAGTGGTTCCACTTGTAGTACACCCACCAGCAGAAGCAGCAAGCCATACTGTAAATGCTATAAACTATTCCTGCCATAGAATATTGAACCATCGACATCTCACATGCCAAGACAACTAATCTCAGTAGAACTACCTATGGTACCTTTACGGACACTTCTCTTCTACTAGGGATAGAGAGCAGGAGGGGGGTATCTCTTCCCCATCTCCCACACACTTATTAACCTTAACCAAGCATGCCAAAGTCTAGACAGGAACCCTAGAAACTTGACTAGCTCCATGACAAAATAATGCCCTTCCTGGGGCTTTGTTTACTCCCCAAAGTAAAAAGACCATAAACTGGAGAAGCAAAAGGGGGTGGAGATATTAGTTCCTTTCTGCTGTATTAAGATGAAAAAGGAAAACAAGCAATAAATCAGACAGGGGAACTAAATGAACTTAACTCTCAGGGACCAAAGGTCACATTGTCAGGTTGACATCCCACTACATCTGGTCATCTTGACAAACCATGCCAGCTCAGTCACCAAGGGGATTACCAGACAGACCAGCACAACAGCATCTTCAATCCATGCCTGCTGGGGGACAATCTGTATTTTATTTTGTACAAAATTTCACTGAAACTGGAGCCCTCTAGCAAAAGAATGTATGACACAGAGAACTCTTATTACGAAACTGTGAAGCTGAAGATTTCCTTCATCTTTTCCTGGTAATGCTCCATATTCAAAGACGACTGTTGAGGAGTCGTCAGCGTTGGCAAGCAAAATCTTGTTATCACATCCAGCAGGAGTAAAGAAGAAACCCTTCTAAACAAACTCCCCAAAGCAGAGTGCAACACCCATGTTTGACCTCTTAAAAGCAAAGCAGCAAATGTCAGAACCACAAATACTGCTCATCTTTAACCACCTGTAAATCAAATAAGCCAGCCCTGCTCCCCAAAATACTGTTCTAGTTAGCACCTGATGGGCCTACACTGCATCTGGCACATACTTAAGAGACAACAAAATTAGCATAAGAGATGCAGGATTCAACCATGGCCTAACACACGGCCTGACTTTAGAGTAGGCAAGCAAGCCTAAGTCAGGAAGGACAATATCGGAGCTTAAGGCAGAATAATGCCAACAAATGCAGGAAAGCGGGGGAAGCAATGCAACATCTATCTGCCAGCCAACCTAGCACCAACAAAGCTGACCTTACAACCCCAGAGAAGGAACAAAAATAAATAGCATTCTGGTTCTGACAATGCAGAACCCAGGGACTCTCGAAATCCAACCAGACCAACAAAAAAAAGGAAGTGCTCATACTGGATCTGCCTGCATGTCTCTCAAAGATCTGAGAGAAGGGAAAGATCAAAGCGGTCTGCCTGCACTGTACCTGAATAATAAATCTAGTAAATGCTGCTAAATGTCCAACTAGAACAGTAGTGGAAAAGTAGTCTGGAAGCGAAAGACAACAAGACCCCAAGCCAGAAAAAGGCAGGAAATGGGAGACATACAAAAGCTCTTTCACAAGGGGAACCTCCCCTTGCAGATATAGACATAACTGCATGAAACAACTTAAGAATAGTCCGTAAGGGCTACAAACAGATAGACTAACTGCAATAGCCAACAGAAGCATTAAAGGTGAAACTTGAACTGTAGATGCTTAAAAAGAACCCAAAAGTAACCAAAGGCATATAGTTTGAGCACCTAATCCCCGCCATGAGAGTGAGTCTGAAATTTAGAAACTGTAACTTGGGCATTACTTAGAGTAGCTTCAGACAGCAGATAAAAAACAAACTAGCAATCAAGACTTAAAGCTCTGAAATGTAGCAAGAGCCCAAAAAGGTGTGACCACATAGCACTAAATGCCACAATGAAAAGAGAAGGTGTCTACTGACAGAAACAAAAAAGAAGAAATGGTTAAGGTGTTTAACTCACAGACACAAGGTACAGTGTTTGATTCTCACCTTTGGGAAACAAACTGGATGGGCTTGGAATGGCCTATTAAGAAAGCTAGCCTAGTAATCAACTTTGAACTTATGAGTAGCAAAAGGTTGTCAACCTATAATCATATCACCCCACATGAGGAGAAAGAAAAACGCCTATTTTCCTGAACTTTTAATAAGCTAAAATAGCCTGGAACTGTTATTATACAACTGAATGATTTTAGTGGCAAAAAGAAAGTAGAAGCTAGAGGAAAGAGACACCTGGTATCATGGGAAGGAGAGCTATGCAGCCTGGCAAAGTTATGTTCATCAAGCTGAGCACAAACAACATACTACGTTTTATCATGTAAGGCAGGCCAAATTCCCCATTAGAAAATCATTAAATAAAACACAAACATGAAAAGTAAAAACACTCAAGTTCTTTCCATTACTGATTTCTATTTTCAACTTCTGATTGTATTTAACTAGCAAACACTTTTACCAATTCCTGAAGATATGGAGAAGATGCTTCTTGTTTGGATACAGTAGAGGCAGATGAAGGGAGATCCAATAACTCAAAACTATGATCTGTGAGAAAGCTAAGCTCATCTTTGAAGACCTACAAAAAACTCCAGGAAGTAGCTCACAGCAGACAGAGGAATTTAAAGCAAGTAGGGGATGGTTCCACAGATTTAAAAAAAGAAGTGGGATCCACAGTGTTCTGAGACAAGGAGAGGCAGCTAGTGCTGACGAAGAAGGTGCATAAAAATTTGTCAAGGAATTTGAACAATTGATACAGACAGAAGGCTATTTGCCAGAATAGATTTTTTAACTATGATGAAACGGGGCTTTTCTAGAAGAGTTTGCCAAGTAAGACTTGCATAACCCAAGAAGAAGCTAGGATTTCAGGTCACAAGCCCATGAAAGACAGGCTCACACTCCTCCTGGCAGCAAATGCCAGTGGAGACTTCAAGCTGAAGCCTCTGCTGGTGCATCACTCAGAAAACCCAAGATGCTTTGGAAAAAAAGATTATAAAGTCAAAACCACTTGTAATGTGGAAATCAAACACCAAAGCTTGGGTAAACCAGTCAGTTTTCAAAGAATGGATTTTCGAGGAGTTTGCTCCAAGTGTCAAGAAGTAACTGACAGAGTGCCAATGAAAGCTCTTCTGCTTCTGAAAAATATCTCTGCCCACCCAAGACAGTTAAGAAGAAATTCTTCAGATAGAGTACGATTTTATCAAGGTTCATTTCCTGCCTCCCAACACAACTTCTCTTGTTCAACCTATGATCAACAAGTCAATGCCTGCTTCAAGAAGCTCTTAACAAAAGCACTCTTCCTAAGGCTCTTTGACATGACCCATTCTTCAGATAAAACACTGAAGGAATTCTGGAAGAATGAGTTCAACATTCTTCATGCCATATTCATTAATCAAAAGTTCCTGGGATGGAGTGTCACAGAAAGCCCTTCTTGCAGCCTGGAGTAAAATGGTTCCCTCTTTTACCCAGGGTGAAATTGTGGATGAAGCAGCTGAAGTGCTGCAAGACATCATTTCCACAGCAGAGCACCTAGCATCGGGGAGATGGATAAGGCAGATGTGGAGGAACTGCTACAAGACCATGACGACGAGCTCACAATGGAGGAACTTGCAGGACTTTGCAATAAACTGTTCAAAGAAAAATAAAGGGAAATTTCTTCTGAAGATGAGGACGACAGAGAAAAAGGACCTATGCCAACAGCTTGCATTAAAGAACTTTTATCCAACTGGGAGAAGGTGCACCCCAACACAGGTGACGTCAACAGGATGGACATGCTTAACAACACAATCATGCACTACTTCAAGACAGCCCTGAAAAAGAGGGAGAGAAGTCATCCTGGACATATTTTTTTCACCTACACCTGCCAAAAATCAGAGGGAACAGTTAGGACAGGCTCCCCTTCCAACGACTAAAGACTAAGTAGACTCTGTAAACAGTGTAAATATGGTGACCCATGCACAGTTTTTGGCATGGACACTGGTGGGGCTGGGCAGAGAGAATGGGCACAAGTGTATGATGCCAACTCTCCTGAATGAATAAGCCATGAAGGGGAGCCACTAAGAAAAATCCCGGAGAGGGATTAAACAAAACACACACACACCAGTATACATTGTATTGCACGTTACTTCTTTTGGCGGTGTGGATAGGAAACTGTTGCAAGATGTTTTAAGTTGTAAATTATTTTACATTAAAATGAACTAAATAAAAACAATCATAATCACAGACAACAGATATTAATTTCATAACTGCTATCGCACAATGATGTAATGAGCATGCATTTTAGCTGGACATGAACCATGTTAGCGTGCATTCTTAGATGGATTTAGCATCAATTTGCATGTGACATATGAGCCATAGTTTTAGGAATGTAGAGTAGTCCTCTTTTCCTCCTCCACATCCTCTCCTCCATTTAAGAGTTGTTATACACTTCAAAGCACAGTGAGCTACATGTTTTAATGTTTTTTAGTGCATATTTTTTTTTGTTTGTTCCAGAACAAATTAAACCATTTTCCATACATTTGTATGAGAAATGGCATCTTGCGATTAAACCACTGTTCCAGAACAGATTACGGTTGAATTGTGACGGACCACCTGTAATGTTTAGACCATCTGAAAAAGTTCCAGACTTTTGTGTGATGCACTACTGATTGGTGGTCTTATGTGCATTCATCAATATGTGAAAAAGTTTTGTGTCAGACAGTCGATAATTCAGTATACGAAAGGAATTTGTATTTCTCCCAAGATGGAGTAATCTTGTAGCCAGTATACATAAGTAAGCAGGAAAGAATAGCTAGACTTGAATGGGCAGAAAAGTAAAAGAGATTTTGCAGTACAACTGCTTGCATTGTTTTGTGATTGCATGTATGAAAGTTGTTCACAAAACAGTCGGCATTTCATAAGAAAGCACTAAATAACCCAATAAATCATCAGTCTTTTTAACTTATTACCACCACCTTTCTATTTCCTATTTTCATAATATCAAATGTTAATAGATGGAAATTGTCAATTTTTTATATCATGCTATGGTGGATGTTTTTTTTTACTTTCGGACAGCTTTCTTCTTTTATGAAGTTTCCAGCTTGTAGCAGATTCTTCACCTTCCACAACTCCTCCACCCATTTTTGTGACACCAGTTTTTACATGCAATTCATAAACATTTCCATTTGCCTTCACACACAATTTCTTCTTCCCACCCAGAAAATATTTTCTGTATTTCCCCTCCCACATTCCAGACATGCGTCTGGAGCATTTTCCCCCGGCCTCCTCTGAAAATGGGCTCTGTCCCAGTCGGACTTTCCCGGTAAACAAATGTTAAATAAATATAAACACACACCATCAGTAGTCATGGAACAATATTTACCTTGTAGGCAATACAATAAAACATACAAGGTAAGATTCTAAAAGATCCAAGTTAATATTTCTGAAGGTTTGCTCTAATCTGCAATGCTATACCAAATTACCAAATCTATTTTTCAAGGCTCCACCCAGTATGACATCATATCAGGAGCAGTGCATGCTTAGGAGCATCCAAACACTGCTGCACAATCTCCACAATTTATAAGGCCTTTTATACAATACATAAGTAATGGGATTCACAGGTTAGTAAATTCTATTCCTCATGCATTGTACAGTTCAAAGCAGCCCAGACTTGATGTAGCCCCTAGATGAAGGTCTTTGAACACAGAGAGCCACTTGTACACCAGACATATTACTGTAGCCATGCCTGTAACAGCAGAACAGCTAAAAACCACACAACTGGCATACTGTACTCTAATGTTTATATTCTGTACTTGTGCATATGTAATGACTATAACTGTATACACAATGTCACCTATGGGAGACCACTCACAGTGATATGACAGTGTACAGCTTCCTCTACATGCTAACAATGTAAATGCAAGACAGTGGGCTCTCCTAGATGCCTGCAGTTACAGTGCCCACTTACAGGGAAATCTACTCACACAACAGAAAAGTCCACTGACTAAAAATGGACTGCTCCACTGCTTTGTAAAATGTACAATGGTGTGCTCCACCATGTATACTTTCAAGGATTTACAGGCATCTGCTACTTCATCATTACCCTACCCAGCAATAAAAATTGTGGAGGCCTATTAGGGAAATAGGGATGAAGCAGCCACACAGAGTAATGTGCTACCCCAAGAGCACGAGTTTTAGGAACTCAGCCTGCAGACTACTTTTAAATAAGCTCACATTTCCTTGACTACATTACAAGTAATACAATAAAATACACAGACTTGATCACAATTCACAGATTATAGGCAAATCACTTCACGCTTCTATGGGTTGTTTATTTGTGGAATTGTAGACAAATAATTGTAGGTTGCCACTTAACATTTTACGTTGGAGCCATAAGGAACAGCAATAGCATTTTGCCTCCCAGTAAATAAAAAATTTTAGTCAAGGATGAAACATCCTTAATGGGTTTTTCTTTTAAAGGAGCGAGACTCATCATCATCATTGTCATCATTAATCCTTTTTCTCCATTTTCTACATGGGTTTGGGGTGTCTCATCAATTGCCGCCATCTCTTGCAACTCGGTACTACTCTCTTACCTTCAACAATCATGCCGGACTGTCATAGGTCGCCTCTCACATAATCCATCTCTCTCTTTGCTGGACTCCCTGGTTTCCTTTTGACTTCTTCCCATTTGTCCTAAAATGATCTTCTCCAGACTGCCTTCTGCTATCCTGCACATGTGCCTGAACCACTGTAATCTGTTATTTGACTCTCTCGGCAATTGGAGATACTTGGGTTTCTTTTCTAATGTTCACAAAAAAAGTTACTGCAAACATAAACCAATTAAAAAAAAAACAAAGTGCCCCAAGCTTTGCTATGTTCTCTTTACCAATTTATTCCAACAACAAATAAAAACAAACCATAAAACAAAGCTCTGTTGATCAGTCATCATCATCATCTTTCGGCTGTTCCCATTAGGGGTCGCCATAGTGGATCAGCGGTTTCCATTTCTTCCTGTCCTCTGCATCTTGCTCTGTCACATCAACCACCTGCATGTCCTCTCTCACCACATCCATAAATCTTATCTCAGGCCTTCCTCTTTTCCTGTTACCTGGTAGCTTCATCCTTAGCATCTTTTTCCCAATATACGCAGCATCTCTCCTCAGCACATGTCCAAACCAACATAATCTTGCCTCTCTGGCTTTGTCTCCAAACCTTCCAACCTGGGCTGACCCTCTAATATACTTATTCCTAATCCTGTCCACCCTCGTCACACCCGGTGCAAATCTTAACATCTCTAACTCTGCCACATCCAGCTCTAACTCCAGCTCTGTTGATCAGTAATTTTGTTTTCAAGTCCAAGAGAGTTCTTGTAAGCACAAAACCACAGGTAATCCAGAACAGTCTGTATTACTGTTTTTTTAAAACAACCAGAGCAAGGTGGTTTTATTAAATGTTTCTTACAAGAATTAGACAGGGTGGAAAGAAAGTGATATGTAGAATGTGTTTTATCCCTTTATATGGGGCTGCCTTTTGTTTCACATGACTATTTAGGACTTTAGATAAAAACAGGGAAGAAAACTGGTTTAAACTAACTTTGAAAAAGTCTCTGAAACAGACACGAAAGCGCTACGATTTAAACTTTTTTTGGTCACTGACACTTTGATTTTACAAAAATTGCTCTGGAGTTTGAACTTTAACAACAATACAGTTTACTAACGCCTGCTTTTAAAATAATTCCTCTGGTTGTTTTTAAAAAACAGTAATACTGACTATTCTGGTCTACCAGTGATTTTGTGTTCACAAGAACTCTCTTGGACTTAAAAAAAGAAGTTATGTACTCACCATAACGTTCCATGTGAGTTGTTCCATCTCGCCTTCATTTATCACTGATGGGTTCGGAGCGATATTTGGCTCCGACACGACCAACTAGCAAGCTCAAAGTTCTCCAGCAGCTCAAGATCCCACCCCTTATCCCACAATGCACTGCTGGAATTACCTCAGATCTTGTTTGCTGTGTACCATATAGAAGTACAATAATTATTCTGCCTAGGAATGAATACACATTGAAAAATCAGGATGAAGACAGCCACCAGGTCAACTGTCAGCCAGGAGGGGGAAGGAGGGATGGACGTGAGAATGAAGGCGAAATGGAACAACTCACATGGAACATTAAGATGAGTACATAACTTCTTTATGTGAAGTTGTTCAATCTCGCCGTTCCATTCATCATTGATGGGTAGTGTCCCTAGCACCCTGATCTTGGGTGGCTCACGGAAGTGCAGTCTTTAGAACCGTAGAACCAAATGAAGCCCTGTCCCTCTGGAGGCCTTATCCACTTTGTAATGAGTTATAAAAGAGTGAGGTTTAGATCATGTGGCTGCTGCACAGATGTTGTCCAAAGGTAATTTGGCTTAAAAGGCTGAAGAGGTAGAAACTGCTCTGGTTGAATGAGCCTTTACCTTACTAGACAAGGGCATACTATGACAAGCATATGTGTAGGTGATACAATCAGACAGCCACTTAGACAGGGTTGTTTTAGCAACTGGTTTACCTTTCTTGGCCTCAGAAAAAGACACAAAGAGCTGATCTGATTTCCTAATGTCTTTTGTTCTGTCCAAATAAAATCTAAGTTGTCTATGAACATCGAGTATGCAACATATATTCTAATTTGTTGGTATGATTAGGGAAGAAAACAGGCAACTCAATGACTTGATTAATGTTAATCTCAGAACACACTTTGGGCAAAAAAGATGGATTTGTCCTGAGAGATACTCTGTCAGCATGGAAGACCATATAAGAGGGCTTGATAGATAGGGCTTGGGGCTCTGACACTCTACGGGCTGAAGTGATGGCTACTAAAAAGATAGTTTTCCATGACAGAAATTTTAGCTCACATGATGATGCAGGCTCAAAAGGAGGAAGAATGATACGCAATAACATAAAATTTAAATTCCAGGGAGAATAAGGTGTCTTCACTGGAGGCCTTATGTGAAAGGAACCTTTTAGAAAAGCCTTAGACAATTGGTGAGCCATAATATTCAAACCATCAATTCCTAGATGGAAATTAGATATAGCAGCCAACTGCACTCGCACCGTAGCAGCCGCTGCTCCTTTGTTGAAGATTTCTGTCAAGAATTGTAAGATAGAAGACAATGGCGCTTGATAAGGGTGAATGCTGTGGAAAGAAGCCCAAATGGAAAATCACTTCCACTTACTACGATACAATTTTCTAGTGGAAGGTTTATGGGAAGCCAACAAAATCTGACTAGTGTCATGGGAAAGATTATAGGGGGAATTGGAGCAGCCAAGCGGTTAGCTTCAGTGTCTGCAAGGATGGATGAAGATCCCCAAACGGATGTGTCAACAAGTCCAGCCCTGGGTCCAGGATCCAAGGATCTTCTAGAATGTGATGGTAAAGAAACGGAAACCAAATCTGCCAAGGCCAATGAGGAGCTATAAGGATGATAGTCCTTCCCAGCGACTTTGCTTTCTGTAAGAATTTGGGTATCAGGGGAATTGGTGGAAATGAGTAGAGAAGACCCGGGGGCCAATCGTGGACAAGAGCATCCCTCGGGGAGTGACCTGACATGGGAATCGGGGCAAAACAGCTTCTGCATTTGTTGTTGATGTGACTGGCGAATAGGTCGCAGGAAGGCTGGCCCCATTTGCGGAAGATCCTGTCTGCAATCTCTTGTTTGAGGGACCATTCGTGGGGCAATAAGATTGCTCTGCACAGTCTGTCCGCTATGACACTGGATTTGCCCAGGATGTGTGTTGCCAACAGAAAGAGCTGGGATGACAGTGCCCACTGCCATACTCTGAGGGCTTCTCGGCAAAGGGGATAAGACTTGGTCCCGCCTTGTTTGTTCAGATACCAGACCACTGATATGTTGTCTGTCTGTATTGCAATTGTATCGAGAGGAAGAGAGTCTGGAAAGTATTACAACACTAGAAGTACTGCTCTTATCTCCAGGACATTGATATGCAGATGTGATTCTTGATCTGTCCATGTGCCTTGGGCAGTCTTTCCCTGAAAAAGCCCCCACCCCCAACCCCATCAGGGAAGCGTCCGTGGTCACAGTGGCAACTGGAGGGGGGAGCATGAAAGGACGTCCTATTGTGACATGAAGAGACATCAACCACCACTGAAGATCCTTCTTGCAGGAATTTGTTATCAGGATGATGCGACTCATTGGAAGTTCTTGGTAACACCATTGCGTGAATAGAAGCCATTGAAGGATTCTCATATGCATCCTTGCTAACGGGATTGCTAAAATAGCTGCCGCCATCAATCCTAGAACTTTCAATACCTCTACAGCTGGTGATCTGTTCTTTGATATCAGGGACATGATGTGTTAGCAAAGGATAGAAATTCTTTCTGGCAGAAGGCGAAGTGTGGTGGTTGACATGTCTACTTCTGTCCCTATAAAAACGATATGCTGCGATGGCAACAAGGCAGACTTTTCGAAGCTGACTGTAAATGCCTAGCCGATCGCAGCGTCTCAGAGTAGCATCTCTTGCTTGAAGAAGTTAATGCCTGGTGGTGGAGGTAAGGAGACAATCATCTCGATACGGAAACACCTGGAATCCTAGACGCCTTAGGTAAGCCGTGACTACTGCCATGCACTTGGTGAACACTCTGGGGGCTGTAGTGAGACCAAAGGGCAGAGCTCGGAATTGATGATGACTGGCTCCCAGCCGTAAACGCAGGTGATCTCTGGATGGTCTGGCCATCATTATGTTGTAGTATGCATCCCTGAGATCGATTGAGCATATCCAATTGTCCTTCCCAGCAATGGGAGTATGGACTGTAGCGTGACCATTAGGAACTTCTCTTTTCTCACAAATTGGTTGAGTCTGCTGAGATCTAAAATGGGTCTCCAGACCCCTGTTTTCTTTGGAACCAAAAAGAACCTTGAGTAAGTTCCGAATCCTGTCTGGTCTGCTGGGACTGGCTGGATGACTCTTTCTAGCAATCGGCGTACCTCTAGTGCTGCTTGTCCCATGTGACTGGGTGGAACGTCCGGGATTTTTTTGATGGGAAGAGGCTGGGTGGAGAACGGTACGAAATACCCTCTGGAAATGATACTTTCTTCCCAACTGTAGTTTGTTATATTTAGCCAGGCTTTTGGGTACAATGATAAGCGACCCCCGACTGCCTCCAGAGTAGGACAGCCGGGCCTCCCTTCAGGAGCGGTGGTAGGATTGACCAGAGAAGTGATCTCTTTCACCCTGGTGTTGCGGATCCCCCTCTTCTGCGAGGGCGGCATCTTCCACTGAAACCCCCTCCTCTGCCTCTGGAGGGAGGCTCTCCACATGCGCCTTGAAAGGCTCCTTGGGCTTTCCGGAACCACATCTTTCCTCCCCTCTGACCTTTGGGAAAGGGTCGAGTGGGGGTGGAAAAACGGACTCCGATGGCAGACAGAGCATTTCTTCTTGCTCACACCTGGTCAAAGTCTCCTTCTACTTTTGCCCAAACAAAGATGAGCTGTCAAATGGGGTATTAGTAAAGGAAGACTTGAAGGGTTCCTCAAAGGAACAGAGTTCCATCCAGGCATGCCTACAAAGAGCGATTCCTGTACCTGAGGCTCTACTCGAACCATCAGCTGCGTATGATATGAGATGCATGGAAGAGTTGACTATCGAATTGAGGCTAGACAGCTGAGTGGCAATCTTGTTGGATACACTCCAAGCTACAGCACCCTGAAGAGTATCTCCCAACTCCTTAAGATCTCTCTATAGTCTAGTAAAATGTGTAAAGTAGTTCAGTGATCTGAGTAAGAAAGTCGCTGAACTGAACATGTGTTTCCCATATCTATCCATGATCCTAGATTCTCTGTTAGGAGGATGGATAGAAGAGGAAGTCTCACACATTTCCTTTTTGGTGGCTGCCGCCACCACCATGGCATCAACAGGGACTCCCTTGGTCAAAAAGGACTTATCCACAGGGGCTGAAATAAACTTATTAGGCCTCCTAGGAACAGGTTCCATAGATTCTGGAGACTCCCACTCCCTACGAGAGACCAGATCCATAAGCTCATTGTAAGGCGGAGATACCCAAGAAGTGGAAGGTTGAGACCCGAACGCCTTCAGGAGAACCAACTCATCCTCAAGTAGGGCTCTTGGACTGCCAATCCCCTCTCTGCCTAAGAATTTCAAGAATCTCCACAAAGGAGATGTCCTCAGAGGGAGATCTAGGGGACCGTTCTGATTCATCCAGGTCGGTGTCCGATGTGAGAGACTCCTGGGGAGAGTCCAAATCCCTCCTCTTGCATAATGTCTTCCTGGGAACCTCTTCAGGGGGAACTTCTGGAGAGGTCTCAGAAGAGCAGGGAGCGCCCTGTGGGGCTACAGGAGACTCAGGGTATCTGCGCATGGGATGACCGGAGGAGACAGAAACTGACACAGGCACTTTAGAGGAAGAAGAGACCAGACCTTGAGATGAGGAAGTCTTAGGAGACAAGCACTCACCTCATGGCTTCAAATGCACCTCGGCTCTGATGAGAAGGAGTCGACAGCTCCAACGGAACCATGATCTCCTCCCGCACCAAAGCCGTGGGCTCCGAGCCCGATGTAGGAGCCGAGCTCACCCAAGCCGAGGCACCGACAAGTCGGTGTGGCTATCTTCCCCGAGAGTGTCAGCTCCTAGAGTCCCTGGTCGGCACCGAGAATGTCTGAACAGATGGAGCTGACGATACTCAAGCAGGTGTCTGCTCCAAGGGATCCACAATCATCAGGTTGGCCTCCTCTGGCTCCGAAGGTACGGTATGGCTCTGAGGAGGAGCAGACAATTCAAGAGTAGTGGTCTTCGGCTCCGACTGTTGGGTCTGAGGGGGCAGCAATTTAACTAGGCCTGGTGCCTTTAAGAGTTTCTGAACCAGCCGGTCCATATTCTGAACAGATGGAGCCAACTGGAGCAATATGGATGGAGGTTTTTCGGAAACCGGTTCCAGAGCAGTGTCCCGGTTCCGAAAAGAACAGACTGTCGGCTCCGAAGGCAGTGGAGCCGAAGTCACCACACTTTCTGACCTTTTTCCTTTTTTGGACCTAGAATCAGAGGAAGATTTAGATGGTTTACTGGCTCCATCCTGGTCAGACAATGCCTCAGAAAAAGGGTGTCTGATGATACCCCTATCAATCAACTTCCTCTTCCTTTCTGCTAGCACTCTGGTGGAAAAGGAGTGACGGATACTGCAAGACTCTTGCAGGTGCACCTCACCCAAATAGTAAACACACTGCACATAGGCATCAGTGACTGATTTTCTGTCCGCAGTCTGGGCATTTTTTAAACCCGGACTTTGGATGTTTGTCTTTTTCTTTAGACATTTCCACAACTGAAACACACTATTTAACTATGAGCTATTAACTAACTCACACAGACACACACAGCCCAAAAGGGACAACTGGCAACTATATAAATATAAACAGGATTAGTAATCCAATAACAATAGTCCCAACAGGGAACACTAACTAATAATTGAAGCAGGGATCCTAAGGCCAAAGGGCCGAAGGCAAAGATAGATTATACTGAGGAATGGGGTATGAACACAGAAAAACTATCTGCTAGCTAGTAATATCTGCTATTAAAAATAGATCAAGGATATATAAAAATTGAAAAATATAACTTGCTGAAAGTTGAAAAACTCCCAATAAAGTCTCAAGCAAAGCTGGAAACCAAGAGATCCGTGTCGTGGCAAAGTAGATCTGAGGTAATTCCAGTAGTGCATTGTGGGATAAGGGTTGGGGTCTCGAGCTACTGGAGAACTTTGAGCTTGCTAGTCGGCCGTGTCGGAGGCAAGGATCGTCTCCGAACCCATCAGTGATGAATGAACGGTGAGACTGAACTTCACATACAATGTTACTGATCAACGGAGCTTTGTTTTATGGTATGTTTTTATTTGTTATTGGAATAAATTGGTGAAGAGAACATAACAACGCTTGGGGCATTGTTTTTGTTTTCTTACTTCTTTTCTGATGTCCTCATTTCATCTTCTTCTGTTCCACAGTGTGCATTCTACCACCTGTCTCCTGCACTTCATCTCCATCACCTCTAGCTTCTTCAATTGCTCTGCCTTCAATACCCATGATTCCATACCATACAGTAGTACTGATCATACCACTGTTTTGTACACCTTACTTTTCAGCTTCTGTGGCATTTTTCTGTTAGACACTACCTCCACCCTGTGACAGTTTGCTGCAGTCCCTTTGATTCTAGTTTTGACCTCCTCATTCAGCCTTCCCTTCTCTCTTTAACCACCCATCAAAAATACCTGAAGCTGTTAAAAGTGAAAATAGTGGAACAGGTTATCTAAATTTTTAGCTTCTTCCTCCTGCATTTGCTGCCACTAGAAAGTAGTTATGTACCTACCATAAATGTAGATGTTCGAGTGTATTCACTGTTGCTGTCATTACACTTGGGTTATCCTGCTGGCAGGCTACCCGCAGTCGACCTGAATTCCAAAGTTCTGGTCCGGCGTCGGTTGCTGTCGCCTCTTCCCTGATGTCAGTGCGCCAGGGGTGTAAAAGATGCAGCCGACGCCATTTTCTTCAGTTTTTCTTGCCCCAGATGTCAGGTGCCCCCAAAAGGGTAGGCTAAAACACATTGCTTATAAAAGCATACACTAAAATAAACAATACCTTCATCTACAAGCAAATACACCACATAAGTTGTATAGAATAGAGAAGTACAGATAAGTCCCAGCAAAGAAAGGGGGATGGTGGGTAACCTGGACTGCAACAGTGAATACACTCTAACATCTACATTTATGGTACGTACACAACTGTACTATGTTCATCGTGTTTCACTGTTGCAGTCATTACACTTGGGTTGAATCCCAAAGCTGAGGTTGGGCAGCTGGGTCTAAATAGAATTAGGAGTGGCTATAAGGCCTTGTAGAACTGCTGTGGCAAAGCCTGCTCTGGATTTAGAGTAAAGAGGTAAGTGGTAGCGCTTAGTAAAAGTGGGCACTGAAGTCCAAGTTGCAGCCTCTAAAATATCCTTGGTTGGTACTCCTCTGAGGGTGGCTGCTGCCCTGGTAGAATGTGGTCTAATGCCTTTAGGCACTGATTTGCCATGTTGAGAATAGCAGAAATGAATGCAGTGTCCTATCCGTTTTGAGATAGCCTTTCCTTGTGATCCTGCAGCATATGCCACTAAAAGTTGCTCAGTCTTTCTGTAAGTTTTAGTTTTGTCCAAGTAGAAGCGTAGCTGTCTGTGTATGTCCAAAGAACGCAGAAGTCTCTTCCCTTTATTCTGTGGGCTTGGGTAAAAAGTAGGCAAATGAATGGTTTGGTTAAGAGCCACACTGGACACTACCTTACGCATAAATGTTGGGTTTGTCCTTAGAGAAACCCTGTCCGGATGGAAGATAATAAAAGGTTCCACAGCCATTAATGCCTGTAGCTCTGAGACTCTTCTTGCTGAAGTTATTGCTAGGAGCAGAGCTGTTTTCCATGATAAGAATTTTATCTCAGCTGTATTGGCTGGCTCAAAAGGAGGCAGTGTGAGTTTTTCCAAGACAAAATTGAGGTCCCGTGCAAGCATTGGTGCTCTCCTTGTAGGTCTTGTGTTTTTAGCCCCCCTGAGGTACTGCCTAAGCAATGGATGTGAAAAAATAGGTGGGTCTGTATGGTAATGAGCTGAAATGGCAGAGGCATGGATCTTAATTGATGAGAAGGATAGGCCTTTGTCCAGCATCTCAGTTAGATATTGTAAAATCTGAGGAATATTTGGAGCAAGCATGTCAATTCCTTGTGCCTGGTTTCAAACACAGAATCTCTTCCATTTTTCTGCATAAGATTTTCTGGTACTGGGCCTCCTGGCCTCCAAAATAACATCCATAACCGCTTTAGAGAGAGGTGTATTCTGAATGGTTACACTATCCGCCACGCAGCTAGATTTAGGGTTCTGAGTTGGCTGTGCAGGATCGGATTGTTTTGTTAGGTCAGTAAATGAGGAATCTGAGGCAATGTCCAGGCTGGGTGTTGAGACAAGCTCCTTAGGATTGGGTATCAGTGTTGACATGGCCAATCCGGGGCGATCAGTATCATTTGTGGCTTATCTTGTCTGACCTTTAGGAGTACCTTGGGGAGGACAGGCAGTGGAGGAAAGGCATATACTGTAAGGTTGTTCCAGCTGAATGACAAAGCATCCACTTTCCATGCTTGTTTGTGATAAGTCCCTGCGCAGAACCTCTGAAGTTGGCAGTTGTGAGGGGAGGCAAAAAGATCCATGTCTGGGCATCCCCATTTCCTTGTTATCATGTTGAAGATTTGTGGATCTAGTTTCCACTCGTGAGGATCCATGAGGTTTCTGCTTAGTTCGTCTGCCAGAGCATTTGTTTTTTCCTGGCAGGAATTGTGCTTGCAGGTGTACTTGGTAAGTCAATGCTGTGTTCCACAAAATCATGGCTTGTCTGCAGAGGGGGTAGGAATGTGTGCCCTCCTGCTTCTTTATGTACCACATGACTGTGGTGTTGTCCATCTTTATCAGCAGCTGTCCTGGATGAAGTAGGTCCTTGAAGGTTGCCAGGGCATTTTGTACAGCTAGCATCTCTTTTTGATTGATGTGAAGATGCCTTTGGCTTGGGGGCCATGTGCCCTGAATACATTTTCCTGCCATGTGGGCCTCCAGGCATAATATGATGCATCTGTTGTTAGTGTTTGCCTGGCTGTGGGTAAAGTGAATGGCTGTCCCTTGTTGTGGTGACAGGCCTGTGCCCACCATTGAAACTCCTGTTGCAGACAGGGAATGAGTGAAATTACTGAATCCAGGCTGTGGCAATGTTGAATACAAACACTTTTTAGATACCATTGTAGTTTCCTCATATGCAGTCTTGCATATGAAATTAGCAGAATGCAGGATGCCATGTAGCCCAGAGCCTGCAGAATTTTTCTTGCCGATAGCTGGGTTTTTGTTGCCATGCTTTCGAAGTAAGACGTTAGTTGCCTTTGTTTGTCTGGCGTGAGATACGCCATCTGGGCAATTGTATTTAAGCTTGCACCCAGGAATATTATCTTTTGAGAGGGTACTAGTTTTGATTTCTTTTTGTTTACTGTGTACCCTAGGCAAATTAGTAATCTTTTTACAAACGCCAGATGCTTTAGTAGAATGTCTTTGGTCTCTGCTTGAATAAGGCAGTCGTCCAAGTAGAGATATATTTGAATTCCTTTTTGTCTGCAGAATGCAATTACTGGTGCCAGGCATTTTGTGAAGACCCTGGGTGCAGTTGATAAGCCAAAGGGCAGTGCAGAGAATTGGTAGTGCATTGAGCCAGCTATGAATCTGAGGTATCTTCTGCAAGATTGTCTGACTGGGACATGCAGGTATGCCTCTGAGTTCCGAAGTTACAAGCCAAGCCTTCTTGCCCAGCATGGGCAGAAGCTGCTGCAGAGTCAACATTTTGAATTTTGGAACGTCCAGAAAAGTATTTAGAATAGAAAGGTCCAGAATTGGTCTCCATGCTTTGTCATTTCTTGGTATTAAGAAAAGTCTCGAGTAAAATCCTTGTCCCTGCTCTTGTTGTGGCACTGGCTGAACAGCCCTCATGTCCATAAGAGAGGAAACTTGTTTTGTGCCTCCGGCCATTATTTTGTGGCAGGTCTGGCATACCTTTTGCCTTTGGAAGGGTGTGAAAGTGGAACCTGTAGCCCTGAGAGACTATATTTAAGACCCATTTGTCCTGGGTGATCATGTGCCAATTTTTTGAAAAAAGTGCTAGCTTTCCCCCTAAGGGTGCTGCCAAAAGATAAATGCTTTGCATTGGCAGAGGGAAGTCATTGGGACTGTTTCCTAAATGGCTGTGATTTGTCTTCTCCGCTTTTGGAGGTAGAAGCACCTCATTGTTTGGGCCTGTATGAGCCCTGGGGCTGTTGTCTGCCTCTAGGGCATCTGTATCTGCCTCTTTGTGGCCTGTCTGACACAGGAAAGACCAATTCTTAGAAGGCCAGTTTCTGCTGAATCTGGGTGGCTGTACCTGTAAGAAATCCTTTACTGTCTGCATAGATTTAGCTTTATCCTCCATTTTTTTTCAACACCTCTTCTGCCTTAACACCAAAGTATCATGCTGTAATGGAGCATCCAATAATTTTGCTTTAACATGATCAGGCAGAGTCTGTTCCTTTAACCAAGCATGCCTTCTAATGACAGAACCTGTTACAGTGGCCCTGCAAAAGGCCTCCAGTGAATCATAACCACAATGCAAAGTATGCTTTCCCACTTGTTCAGCTGCATGCAATAAATCCTGCATTTCCTTGTTCTCAGAACATTCAGAATTTGTCAACATTTTCTGTTTTAGCAGAGACATTAAGTATTGCTGGTATTTAAGCATATGAAACTGACAATTTAAAGCCCTTACAGCCAAGGTAGCACAGCCAAGGTAGCAGAAGTGTAAACTTTTTCCCCCATCTGTCCAGTGCCCTTGAATCTCTATCTGAGGGGGCAGGGTTTTTTGCAGTAGCGGCCTTGACCCCTTTGAGACCCTGAGAAATAGTTTCTGGGTCAGCAGCAGGGTTTTTATATAGAAATTTATGAGAATCTGGAACCCTGTAGTATCTGTCTGGCTTAACAGGTGGAGGAGGTAAAGAGTTGGGAGACAGGCCGGACTCTGAAAATACATCATCTACAATGTCTAGAACAGGTGGAATAGCAAGAGGTCTGTGCTGAGGTAGTAAAAGAAAGTCTCTGAGCCTTTTCTTAGAATCGGAGTAATCTTGGCTCTCCCAGTGGAAATGCTCCCTCATGGTATGCAGGGTTTCCCCACAGGAGTAATCCTCAGGAGGAGAAGCTGAAGGAATAGATTCTTCAGCGTCAGAATCCTCATAGGGAGGAATAGAGTATCCTTGTTCTGAAGAGGAGTCACAGGAAATGGAAACCTGATCAGCGGAATCATATTCAGTGTCTTGCCTAGGCCTCTTATCAGGTGGGGGATGGGAACCCCTGATCAAAGTAATTAGGTCTTCGGCCATTTTGAGCATCTGTTTCTTAGGCATGGAAGTCTGTCCTGGAGAGTGCTGTACTTGTTTCATTGTCTTTAAAACTGTTTTGGTCTTTGTCTTGGATGCTGAAGTTGGCTTGATATAAAGATATGTAGGACTGAAAACACCCTCAGAAGCAGATGCCTGCTCAGCGGCTCCGGACCCATCTGAGGGATTAGTTTCCGAAGGCCCAATACCATGAGTATCCAGAGGCCTAGTTGTCTCCACGTGGGAGTCGGAGGCAGCCTGTTGCTCTGAGGTAGCGGGTGTCAGGGGCTGCGAAAGCACCTCACCGAGAACCGGCGACTGGCCTAGAAGAGGCTTCGTTGCCGGTTTTGGACCTTGGATGCCTGTCCTTTTCTTTTTCCTTGCGCTTTTTATGAACTCCGG
This sequence comes from Protopterus annectens, assembly GCF_019279795.1. Lineage (NCBI taxonomy): Eukaryota > Metazoa > Chordata > Ceratodontiformes > Protopteridae > Protopterus > Protopterus annectens. Next base: position 1,738,482,715 of record NC_056735.1, on the reverse strand, counting down.
TCGTCGGCTGTTTCAACGGCATTATATAGTTAACCTTCGGTCAAAGTAATGAAAGGCAAAATCGTACCAACGCTTAACAGTGCGTTGGTTAAATCTAGCACAAAACCAACAACTAGCAACGTCGTGATCAAGGCCTAGGCACGGAATACAGTAAGAATGAAAATCCGTATTTGCTTCTCACAAGAAATGCAATTGTTAACTTTTTCTGACATCAGTCTGGAGCAAGAAAAAAGTTTCCCCAACGGGGTACTTAGCTTTATTGAAGACTCTGGATCTGAAATTCAATTTCGAAAATCTCAGGAGACGGCCGACTGGCACTTGCGAACTGCTTTTGCTTCGGGCACCGCGCGGCAAGAAAGACTGAAGAAAATGGCGTCGGCTGCATCTTTTATACCCCTGGCGCACTGACATCAGGGAAGAGGCGACAGCAACCGACGCCGGACCAGGACTTTGGAATTCAGGCCGACTGCGGGTAGCCTGCCAGCAGGATAACCCAAGTGTAATGACTGCAACAGTGAAACACGATAGAACATCCAGTATTCCTTCATACCCTATTATATCTTTTTTATCTCCCACTTTTTCCTTTACTCTCTCTTTCTTTTGAGGACTTCCTGGACCTCTGCATTCCACCAAAAACTTTCCCTATGTACCTTGTTTCCATACCTGGCAGACACTCATATCTGTTCTATAGTCCTAACACACTGCCATTCTTCAACCCCATCTATCTTTTCTTCTTCCCGAGGTGCTAGAGAACAGAGTGTTTCCTTGAACTGCTCTGCTTCTTTCCAGTCATCTTCCAGGTCTACAGCCTAGTCTCTGTTGACTTTAGTGCCCTCTCTGACCATTGCTTAAAGATGACTGTGGCAACTAATGGTTTATGCTGTGGGCCAACTGTTGCACTGGGGATGACTGCACATCATTGATTCTACTCCCAATGTCCTTTCTTTACTAGGAGGAAATCTACCCATTGGCCACTTTTTTATGCAATCTTCTCGCCCACTCTCTCTCTCAACCTTTTTGTTGGCCATCAGCAAGCCATTTACCAGGCAGAAGTCTAGAATGGCCTCTCCTCCTTTATTCCTGATGCCTATTCATATGGTCCAAGGCAATAGCCTGTTCTGGCTGTCCCAATATGTGCATTCAAGTCCATCATTATCAACACAAACTCGTGGTCCTGCTTTATCTAGTAGGTTCTGCAACTGCTGCTTCAATGCACTCTTCCTCTCTACCACAACCCTGTCATGTGGTATATGCTAACATTATGAATACTTCCCCATCCTTACACTGCAGTCTGACTGCCATGAGTCAGTCACCAATTCAGAAGACAGTGAGGTATGTCCTTAGAAGCCTCTCTCTCATCGCAATTACCATACCATTTCGAGCCTGTCCTGCCCTAATATACTCTGGGTAGCAAGTCAAGTGGCTTTGCTGCAATTACTTTTTATCTCATCTCCTGAACACAGAGGATGTAAAACCTCCTCCTTACCATCATGTAATCCACCTCTAAGTAGCATCCCATCAGTGAACCTATATTGGGTGAAGCAATTCTTAGTTTGTATTTAGCAGATTGACTGGTTTTACATTCAGCTTTCATTCAATGGTGCTACCTCAGATAAACAAGCTGGGCAGCTGGACACCAGCCAGTAGGCTTATTTTTCAGGGCTGCTGTTTTTTTATGGCTGACACACATTGGCCAACAGATACTCATAACATGGGTCCTTGGCATAAGTAAGTCGGTAGGCAGGGTCTTCAACCCATCTTTGAGAGACAGTCACCTAGAGCCAATTTTTATACTGTCAAATGGCTAGCCCTTAAAAGGCAGTCTATGACCAGTGTTCTCCTATGTAGAAGATGCTGCATACCACCAGCTGATGCCTAAAATACTGGAACTCTTCCCCAGATACATACATTCCAGAGTCTATCCTGTTCGTCATGACTGAGTGGGTGAAACACCCAGCATGATCTTAGAAAGTGGAAGACCCCCCCCCCCCCCCCACCGAGACACGTGGAGAACATGCAAATTCCACAGACATTCACTGGAAGTCAGGCTCAAACCTTGTACATTGTGCATGGGAGGAAAACAGCATAACAAATCAAGATCAAAACAGAAAACAAGACCAGGTCTGTGCAAACAAGGGTTATTGCAGGCTACCACTGGCTCACAAAGTGTTGGAAGAGTACAACAATTTGACAACAGTTTGACAAACTAGGGTCAGCAGTGCTCTTTGAAAGACGGGAGCAATGATCTGCATACAAAATTTTAAAAATAGGGAAGATTTATATTGTCTTTAGATGGATAGGTAAGCAGAGTGCTTTCTTCAAGATGAAACAGTGATGTCTCCTTCTGTGTAAAATGGTAATGACATGGCAGACTTGTTCTAATAATAAAATGCCTGCAAAGCAGGTGAAGATAAGTCTATCGGAGGACCTAGTTAATTTCAGACAGAAATGCACAGTGATGCTTCTATCAGTTTATATGCAAGGTTGCCATGTAAAGTCATCCTTTAGGCTCACACTTATCCTTAGCAGAATTACTAAAAAATGACTAATAATTCAGTTAGTTTTTGATAAACAGAAAAGTCAACAGGGCCACAAATGGCCAACTTTCACCCATGCCCTAAGTAAAAGTGAAAAATATCCAGTTAAGAACGTAATACAGAAATAATTCAAAGAATAATATAGTTGCAATCATATCGCTGCCAACTAATTTTAGAACTAGCCAAGACTTGATATACAAAAGTCAAATACAATACGAGAATCAATAAAGTAACCTAAAATAATGAATGATGGCCAAGTCAACCTTGTCATCATCTACTGAATGCACAAAAAATAAGATTTAATTAAGTCTGACAAAGAATGCCTTTTCTTAAAAGAAAACAATTACCTGCCATGGCACTTTTCCACACCACTTTCTTCCATCTGCTTTTCCCTTGACACATCGAAAGTATAATCTTGCAAGAACAATAGGAGAAAATAGTCAAAAGACTTTCTGAATCTGTACTGAAGCACTAAGAAATTCAACGATTGAGAAATTTCATAAATTACATACTACAACCAAATTTATCAAAACCAGCAAAATTTCAAACTAAAGCTACACCAATATAGCAGGGGTATACAGCCTAACCATTACGTAGCCATAACAAATACAGTTATGTAGCAGTCGATAAACAGGACACAGCGAAGTTGTATAGGGTTCTTATCACAAAAGTAAACAACCAAACTCATTCAAGTGTTCTCTGTAATAATTAAAACATTTTAGTCACAGTTTCCTATCTAACTGGTTGGCCAAGATGGCCATTCACTGTCCACAGTCTATGTCAGAGAAGCTACTGAAACTATAGCCAGTTCTGTGAGCTAAAACCTTGGAAAAGTAGTATACAAGTTACCTTACTGACAGCAATGACAAACAATTTCCACCCCAGAATTGCTACACAGCAAGTGTGCTTAAAATATTCCCCAAAGCTAACTTAAGAAAAAGAGGCAAATGGAGATGCTTTCTTTCTTAGCAATCACCTATAATATGAACATGGTAATAATATCAGGCCACAGCAATGCACCTCATTGCAAATGCTTTGTAGACCCAGTAAGAACACAGCTGAGAGATCTCTGCAGTCATTACTTCATAACATGGTGCCTTTATCTAACCAAAATGTTAACCCCGTCAGACAACACAGTTATATTCTATCCCACTCTCCAGCCAAACATTAGGTTTAAACTAAAAACAGCATACCCAGGGAAGGAAGTAGGTGAAAACAAATCTTTGGAGGAATTATATTTTTCAAAATTTAAGTATGCAATTAAAAAAATGAAGGCACATTCACAATGGTTTTACTGAAAATGAAAACAAAAATGTTGTTTTGGGAACTGGAGTCAAACTGCAGGAGATCAAAAGGGTAACAACTAATAGAAAAGTTTGGACTGGGTTGTGGGAATTGGGTAGAACCATGTCTGTTAAGAAATTGCTGCATACTTATAATGAGACTATGTTTAATGAGAAAAAAGGTGCGTGTCAATAATGGAGGCAATACAAAGCATTTTTTTTCTTTGGGGACTGATCACATTTGGTTCAAAATCGTACTAAAAAAGGGGTTGGCAATATGGAGAATTGGGGCATTTTGCAAAGAATTTAAATCATCATGTAGAAAGTTTGCATGCAAGGTCCAAGTATGGTTTGATCAAACTTACGAATGGAAAGATGAACATTGAAAGGGAGGACACAGAAAAAAGGAATAGTTCAGTAAGAAGAGATTAAGAGAATGTAGAGCAACTCGGGGGAATGGGATAAAATTCATGAACATGAAACAGAAGTAAGGCAGGAGTTGGGATGTGAAGAAAGTGAGGTAGGAGAAAGCAGATTTTCATTGTTGGAAGATTATGAAGGGGAAGAGGTGGAGATAGAAGATAGGACGATGAAAAAATTAATACTGAAAACAGTTGCTAGTATGAAAACACAAAAATGTTCACATTAAATAGAACAAAATGTCTCTCCTGTTATAGCAGTGTTGATTAAAAATGAAATTATTACGTTTGACGTAATGGATAGGAAGACTATTAACTTGTAGTGCAAGAGTAAACAGACCAGTAATGATCACTACATATATACACACACACACATACACTTTTTCATACATTCTAAATACTTTTCTCATCATTACTTTCACAATTTCACCATGTTTCCATATGGAACTGCATGGTTCCACCATGAGGTTATTACCTCTCTATAATCCTCCCTCATTAGACCAATAATTGAGTATAAACGCCCTGTTTGGGATGTATCTCCCCAAACATCTACATCAACTGGAAAGGCCACTGAAATACCTCACAAAGAGAATCCATGGCCTCCAACACCTGTCCTATGCAGACAGGCTCAAATCACCATCATTCTACTCGGTTTCGTACAGATTGCTCAGGGGTGATCTGTGTCTCCCCTACAAGGCAATCTCAGACCCTGCCCTACTGAAGATGCTCCATATCCATAAGTCTAACTCCTCACGCACTACCCGCTCAAAAGGCCGGAATCTGAGACATCAACAAAACCTGCTGGAGAAGATAGGTTTGTCTCCTACAGGCTGCCTTGTCTCTGGAAAAGGACTTCCCTTACATGTCAAACAGAGCACCACACTAACCCTCTTCAAGCACAACCTTGATGAGTGGATGGGAAACCACAAACTTGTCCTAGGGGTTCCACCTGTGTCTCTCACTGACAGGGACAACAGGTGCTGATTGAGGTTTCTTTTTGGGGATAAACTCTTGGCTAGGCTTGTAAGGGCCCCAGCGCCATTAGCCTAGTAACCCCTCCTATGATCCTAAAACAAGTGAACGAGAAAGACTTGACAGCCTGAGTTATGAGTTTTATAAGGGAATGTCAGAAGAAAATAATTTTTTGTGCATAAAGAATGCATGGTTGGAAGGTGGAATTACAGAGAAAAAGCTACATAGATGGATGATAACATTTATACATAAGGTGGCAAAGAGAAAATATTTACAAAACCAATGGTCTAAAACATTAGGGACTATAGAGGAGGTGTGTAGGAGAATATTATAAAGATTTCAGAAGACAACAGAAGAAATTACAGTACAGAGATAGTATATGGTTAAAGAAAGAAGAAACAAAGAGACAATGAGATGTTAATTATAATGAAAGAAGCAGCAGACAGTACAATGAAAGAAAATGTGAAGGAAGTGTAAAGTTCATGTGTTGTATAAAAGCATTCAACCAGTTCACTTGCAGATGTGGATGGCACTGAAATGGTATGAAATATAGATTAAAGCTAATGGTGTTACAGTCAGTATATGAAAAGTCATGGATATTGGTGTTTGTAAATAGATGGATTTCGCCACACTTCTACCATATTACAGACTGAAGGGAGATCTACTCCTAGCATACAAGGCATAATTGGACTCTACTCCACACAACACACAGCACCAGAAATACCCATTCTAAAGACTTAAACCTTGCTTGTGATATAAATAAGCCCTGCTAGAGAAACAGGTATGTATCGCAGAGACTACCCTTTCTCTGAAGCAGGTCCCCCCCTCATCCATGTGAAGCACAGTTCCTCCCTAAACCATTTTAATGTAACGTGGACAACTGGATGGGAAAACAGAAATTCACCCCTGGTTTGGCATCTGTCGCTCTAATGGAGACAGGCAGCCTGTAAAAGGTTCATCTTCCAGGCCCCCACCAAAATTTGGGATGCAGGGCTAGGCTTAAAAAGGTTCCAGTGGTCATTAGCCTAGTACACACCTATGAACCTATGAAGGTCTGTAGATGGATGAAGAAAGGATGCCCTTCAAGCTTGTGTTCTGTTCGTTATGATAACAAATGCTCTGATAAAGTGCTATGCAGGAGTGAGGTGAAAGACTCGAGATAGGAGATAAGGGATGGGGCAAAATGATCCTTATTATTTTATGCAGATGATTTAGTGATTACAGTAAGTATATGGGTGGAAGTAAATGTTTTGGTGAGGTGCTGGAGATGGATAGTATTCATTTTTCTATGAATGAGATTAGAGCATTGGGTGGGGTTTGGAAGGCTTGAAATGGTAGTGAATTTAAATATTACAGAAATAATGAAAATAGCAGCATGGTAGAAAGCATTTCAATTGTGCTTTTTTTAAGAAAGCATACATGTTAAATACCTATGTTTTACAGAAAGAAGCATGCTCATTAGGGGGATTATATGCTTCCTGTGAAGCTGGGAAAGGAGTCATTAAGAGAAGTATTTCAGTTTTTTAGGGGGAGGGTCAAGACTGAATCCTGCTGAAAGGGGAATGGGTTAACACCAAGGAAAATGAAAGGATGAACTTAGTTAATCCAGTCATATTTGTGTCATCAATTAATCTTTTCTGGGTAGCAATGCCTAGAGTGAAAACTTTGCAGTTAAGTACAAAAATGTGTGTAAAGAAGCAGGGAGGAAGAAATACTTTTTCTTCACATTCTTGGCTTGTAATATGAACAGAAAATGAAACTGCAGAATGAGAATGCAAGATTTAAAAGGAGAAAAGAACAGGGTGATATAATAAGATAACGATGGAAAACTATTTTGTGTTTCTGTGGGAAGAGCTAAACATTTTCTGAATGTTTATCAGCTCTTAAGGGTTTTACAAATATGGGGATTTTTTATGGAGAATAATGGTGAATAAGTTACCTGCAAAATGGAACATAAAATACAAAGTTCAAAAAGAAATACAACCTAATTATTGTGAAGTGGAGGAAACATCTCAATATTTTCTGGACTGTAAAAAGGAAGAGATTTTCTGCAAGCTTTTTACAGAAAATTATAAAAATGACAGTTTCAAGAATACTAATATTAACACTGTTTTGTATGGAAAGTACAGTATACAGTGGGCATAAACTGGATGCGTATAAATGGCATACAGTGTTTATGGCCATATGGAATCAGAGTAAAATAAGAGATGCACAGTTGCATAATAAAGTAAACAGAAATAAAATGATTGAAATTAAAAGGCAGCTATGCTAAAAAGGGAGAGGGCAGAGGCTTGAAAAAAAATGTAAATATAAATGAAGTATAATACGTATCAAAGGAAGTGCATCAGTTAAGCAATCCCTACTCTTTTCGATAAGTGCCATGGGATCATTTATATCCATCTGAACTACCACCTACACAAGTATATGGGACCTCAGTTAAACATGCCTGCCAAAGGACGGCATACTTAGGGAGTGCAGCACCTCCAATATTCTGCACTACAGCATCAGCAGTGGAAAATTAATCCAAGCACCTAGTGTAGGAACAGAAGCTGCAGCATCAAATGCAAGTGTGCTACTGGTTGAGCAACTGACACCTTCACAGACAGAATACCAAGCTATAAATCCAAAGACCAGGTAGCAGTTCCTATCAAATAAGACTTAGGATAACAAGAAATGGCATATCAGAGGCTATGCGTACCTCAGGCTCTACCACCCTTAACAAAGAGGGCGATTTCTGGAAGTTCTGGTGTTAATTTAAGGGCACTCATTCAGTTCTCCGATCTAGGTCTAAGAGATGACAGGAAATCACGTTACTTGACAGGCTGGGGAGTACACTCTAGAACAGGAGGAGGCTGAGGCAGTTTAAATTTCTGGTTCTGTTACTAGTTGCACAGTTTGACTTCTCAAGTAAAATGAGGTCAGAAATAACTAGATATCTATGGACCCAGTAATTTATGCACAGTTCTCCCCCTCAAAAGCCTACATAACACTGACTATGACCCACTTTCAACCATGCCCTATGCTGACGTCAAAAACACGCTCAATCCAGTCACCATAATATTGACTATAGGGACAAGGACTCTGGTATGTCCCAGATGACAAAGTTTTTGAGATTAGGGATCCTTTTCATTAGGAACTTGTCTTTTTTTTTTTTTTTTTTTAAGTTTAATACGTCTAATTAGGCACACACCAAAGAGTGGATTATATACAATAACAGGTCTGATTAGCCAAAATAAAATGTTAAAAATGTTAATCACAGTCTCCTAACAAACCAGATTGAAACTTTAGTAGGTTAAGCGCTTATGACCTCATCGATTATCAGACTTCATCAGAACAAAAACTTAATCAAGAACATTCTTTTATAGCAAAAGAAAGTTCATGCGAGTCAAATCATGTAACCTTACAAAAAAAATACAATACAAATACACAGTACAACGTGTCTTTGTAGCTCAGAAGTTAGAGCACTGGACTAGTAAACCAGGGAGTCATAGGAGTTCAAATCTCATCAAGTCCTTAGCTTACTATAAGGGGTTGAGGGTTGATATAATAGTTAAGGTGTTTATCTTACAGACAAAAAGTACAGATTTTGATTCTCACCTTTGAAAATGAAACTGGCTAGGCTTAAAATGGCCCATAAGGGCAGCTAGCCTAACAATTACCTATCAACCTACAAGTAGACTGCTTCCCAAAAAGGAAGATGCTATGTTTCTTGGCATTTAGTATGAGCCCTTTTATAAAACAGTCATGAAAGGCAATGTTCTGTTTACATTTTTAAACTACCTCTTCCCCTGGAAATTCAAATTCACTTTGTAATATTTAGTGAACATTTGAACATCAATCATATACATCTTTCACTGCTTCTGTCATAATGCACTAGTAAAAAAATATTTCTAGTTGTTAGAAAATGATATTTATAAAAGCTGAATACATGAACTATTGGTAAAAGCTACAGAACAGCAATATATTTAAAAAAAAAATAGAAAACTCTCAGCATAGGTTCATAGATTAATACTAGACTAATTGGCCCTTGTGGGTCATTTTATATCTAGCCAATTACCCCATATCAGAATCAAACCCTGTACCTTGCTAAACACCTTAACCATTATACTAACCTCCCATCCATAATAAGAAATACATTCAACACCCAAGGAAAAAAAGGATCATCGGAATATACTTAGGATGTCTGCTCAAGTATTCCTGACTCAACAGTACACCCAAAATAATTAATAGCATTTGCATATCAATGATCCCAGACCAAGACCAATGCAAATGGGATGGGGAAATAGACAAGTCAAACTTCCTTTTGTTGTTGCTGTTGAGTCTTCCGGCTTTTCCCGGTTAGGGGTCGCCACAGAGCAACTCCGGTCCGCTAATGATTGGTAGTTGATTTTTACGTGCCGAGTTACCAGCCCTGACGCACAACCTTCAACAAAGGCATGCCCATTCACACATGTCTCCATGCAGAAGACGCTCTAGCTGAGAATTGAACTGGACAGAGTCTTACTGTGAGGCGACAACGCTACCGCAGCACCACCACCGTGGTCAAAGTCAAACTTCAATATACTATTCTTGAAATCAAAGAATCAGGAAGTGCAAGCAACTGCAAGAAGAGATATTGGGAAAACATGAATACCTTGATGAGAAAAAAAAAATCAAAACCCTGTAAAACAAACACGGTTGTCCTTCTGTGCAACGGACTGTGGGTAAAAGTGAAAGAATAAGATATCATAGGAAAGTTTAATGTTCATGCCTTGCCAGCTTTTGAATTACAAGTAGGGGAAAAACGGGCTAATCCTATCACATTACACAGTTTTTCAGACATGGATATTTTTTTTCTGGTTGCTTTATTACATCAAAAACTCTAACTCAAAAGAACAACAGGATCATGGGGTTTAAATGAAAAGCCCTGTCTTGAGATAAAGATGATTGCAGGTCCAGATAAACTTAACATCTCCAGCTTCTACTAAGATAGCTTCTTATTCTGCTGGGAACCTGAAAGCACTTTCTTGGCCTCCACAAAACATGGATGAATTTTGGTCTTTTACCTCTGAATTTTGTGATAAGGCACTAAATCAGAGGGAATGAAAAAGAAATACTCCATGGCATGGGAGGGAGAACGAGTCCCCAAAACTCCCACTTCCCTTGACAAACCAAGCATAAAAGGAGTCCGATATTCTCTGGTGTAGTAAACGGCTTCAAGTGAAACTCTTTTTGAGGTTGCATCACCCTACAAACCAACAAATCACTAAACTTCTGAAACAAATGAACATGAAATAAATTTAAAGCTAAAATAATAAAGTCACACACAAAAACGTAACCCCTTGTTATTTACACATATAAGCTCCAATACAGCATCTTGGGAAAAAGGCATATCCTTAAGAAAAAGCAATTTTGATCTTCAGTGCAACATTAAAATAACACACTAGTGATAATGGAGGAAGGAGCTAATCATTAGTGCACCAATATTAAATCTGGAACTGAACCAAACATGTCACTCTCTGCAGGGTTCCACTCTAAGAATGCAAAAACCAAACAATCCAGTACCACATACACCTCCCTAAGATATCAACAGTCTAAGGTCCCACATGAAATACTCACTGCCTTCATAACAAACCACCACCACTTAGCTGCTTAACTACAACATGACAGGGTCTGATCTAAAATCCCCTTCCAAAGATATGAAGGCAAGAAAAGTACGGTTGTACAAGTAAACTACCGTAACAGCTTGAATTCAATGCTTACAGTAGCCTATACTATATGGGACATATTCAGCCAGCTTCCAACCAGCTGGACAGTTTCCAAAGCTTTAGAACAGCTTTCACGTGCCCGAGCCAATGTACAGCTTGAGGACAGCAGTATAAAGTCAGTGGCCAGGACATCAAAACCTCGTAGCTTTCTTTTCCCAGAAACAGTGAGGCAAGAGCCATGACAGCTAGGAGTGTGCTAGGAGAAATAAGGGAAGAACATATATCCACACCTTGGCAAAAAAAAAAGATAGCCGGAGTGATACACTATAATGGGTATGATGAGGTGCAGTGCAGTGGTACAGTAACCTGTTTGGACCAAGATGTCATGCCCTTACGTATAAGTTAAGCAACACAGAAGGATTTTTACTGTCTACACAAGTTCCTAGATCCCAGACAACTGAATCAATGTTTAGGGTTGTTTTGTTGATTATTTATTTAACCAGAGTTGCCGATTTCCCAAAAGGTACTATAATTCATTTCTTGGCAGTGAGGTTTAAGCCACAGCTTTAGCACCAAGCATTTGTGTTAGACCTTCCTGAAGGGTCTTCTCACCTGGGGGGATTCAATGTCTGCTTCCAATTTGCAATCATCTGCAAACTTGGTCAGCCAGAGGGCTTTGACCTCTAAGAAGTAGATGCCAAAAAGAAGCGGGCCTAGCACAAAGTGTTCACAAGTTGCATCTGTCCATTACGTACATAGGTGCCAAACCACTGGTAAATTTTCACTGTCCCAAAAATAAGCACACAGCTCCTTACGGTTTCCTGAATCCACTTACACTTCTGAGAATTTTTGTTCCATTACAGTTGTAATACCTCCACTGAATAATCTTGAGAAGTATTTTGCTAACGTGCAGCATCACAACAATTGTATAACTTCCATAATCAGTGTGATAACCTCTCATACAAACACAGCTCTTTTCCAGTAAACTTCTAATCAGAGCCTTGTATGTACTGCAACTGCTGCATATGACGCAGTACTTTAAACAGAATGTCATCAACGTCTGGTAATTTGTTCTTTAGTAAAGCTTTCAAGGCTGCTTCTACTTTTGTCACCACTCAATCCTTATCTTATGTAAAGGTTGAAATAACTGCTGATCAGATTGATCTTAACAGTAGAAGGACTGTGTAGGCTTTCTACCTTTTCTAAATGTTCTCGGAACAATTCAACACTGATCCATGACCATCTTATTTATTCCAATTTGGTGACTGGGGAGGTCCATCTTTTAACATTCCAGTTCTTTTCAGGTCTAAAAAGATTTTTAGGTGAGGCAATATTACTCTTCCTTTACAGTTTTCTGGTTCTACTTCCTTACACATAAGCAATAGTACATTTTTGTCTCATTTGACAGCACACAGGAAATTATGGCTAATTTCCAAAACTGCCTCTTTCTCCTTTGACTTCAGCTTCTCTACTTTACTAATTTTCAACGTCTCATCAGTCAGGCATTTTGAATGTTTTTGTTTTACTTTCTGCAAGAACGTTTTTATACTTATCCTAATTACAGGCCTAAGAAGCACAAATAAATGGTAAGACAAATAATTTATATATATTCTTGGTGCATTACCACAGAAACAAATTCCCCTAAACCTGCCATATTTATTGCACTTCCGAAAACCTAAAGTAAAATCTCACAAACTGCATGCATAAATCAAAGGATAGCAAAGAATTCTTAAAGACCTAGGCCAACTAAAAATAACCCCTAACCAAAATCTAAGGTTTAGAGAGTAAAACAAAATATAAAAAACACAAACTACATCTCATCTTCACTTGAAGAAAAAAGTAAATTTTCATACCAGACATAGAAAACACATACACAGCCCCATGGAAACTGTCCATCTAATCAAGAACCCTAAAAATGAGAAAGTAAAAATGGCCACAATTCACCAATAAGAAAACAATATTGACAAATTGGAAACTACTCCAACTATTTAAACAAATTAAATCCAACCACACAATAAAAATGCAAATTAATTCAAAAAGATCAGCCACTATTTCCAGGGCCCTCAAGTGTCAACTGATCAACTTACAAGAACCCAAAATACATACTATTGACAAACTAAAACAGCAGCCTCCACCTAAATAAAAAAAAAAAAAAAAAAAAACAGAGACATACATCAACATAAATCAATAAAAATAAATCCAACAAATACACACGATAAACAGCACTCAAACAGCAACCCAGTGGTGTATAACAAATATTGCAGAAACAAAAAAACATCAACCACCACTCTATGAGGAAAAAGACTACTTTAATCAAAATAATAAAATGTAAAAAATATAAAATAGTAAGCGCTATCGCAACACAATGTAGATTCATCAGACCATTCATCATAGCGTGGCGTTTCATGTTTTCTGTTTCCAAAAAATGTTTAAAATGAAAATGTTTAAAAATGAAAAAACAAAACAGCTAACCAGAATTCTGGAAAATGAGTGTAAAACAAAAAAAAAAACAAACATTACAAAGCACAGACAACATATCACTACAAAATATTCCAATACATATGACATAAAACTGAAGCCAAATATTTGGGAAACATAACTCAAAAAA